>NW_020524892.1:0-185079 GCF_003368295.1 Carassius auratus | reverse complement strand
CTCTCGATGATTTTCCACGACTGGGTTTGCCTGAATTCCATCTTAGTCATCTCAGTGCGGATGTGCTAGCCTACCGGACGCGTTAACCCAAAACATTTTCCACATTTGTGTGTCCAGTTTCCTTACACTTTACACAAAACGTCAGTCGGTCGAGAAAATCCACTGTATGGCATTAAACCTCATTTGTGTTCTGTAAAGAAAGAATAATTTTTTAAAATTTAAAAACAGGGATTACAATGATTTAAAACTACAATTACTACTAATAATAAAATGTAAAATATATTTATTAAATATTTAAACTCCAAACACTGTGTATTTTACACACACTACCATTAATGAAAAACTGGGGTCAGTAAGCTTCTTAGATGCTATGCAGGGCTGCTTATATTTGATCAGAAATACCGTAAAAACATATAGTAAATATTATTACAATTTAAAATAACTTAAAAAACACACTTGCTTCCTTGCTAAAAAACTAACAAACAAACCAAAAAACGATACATTTCATGGCAGTCACGTAAAGACCATTTGCTTTCAAAACAACATTCCTCTTTAACAAATGCTGGCTGTTCGCATCATTTGTTTTGCGAGAGCTCATTGAAAACCTTGACCATGTGGGGAGACTCGACGAATCGATCATGTGAAATGAAAGCAATCGTCGACTCAGCGCTACGCTGAATGAAAGGATTTAAACCAGCGTACGCGCTGATGTGCTGAGTGCTGTGCAAAACATTCATGACTGCGAAAAGATCATTACAGCAGCAAATTCACTCAAAAGGCACAACAGCTATGCATGTCATGATGTCCCACACCCTGAACTGCCAAGTGCCAGGAGCAGAAGGGATTGTATGATAAACTGGATCAACTGCTCATAGCAGCCACTCAATTATTAGTTTCACATTAATCTGCATGACCGTCCATCCCATTTTTAGTCATTTTGATCAAAACTGGGATATATTTCATTATGTATTACAGATAAAGTTTATATACGTAAAAAGATTGCTAATGTAGATTTGAATACATTCTGCTTTGCTTTAAAAGTGTGACTGGTTACCTACTACATTTTCATTTTCTCATTCTCAGTAATTTCAACACTGTTTCATGCTGACATGCCTCTAAAAAGTACATTTAATCTTCATGACCTGTTCAACTCCTCTTTATAATATGCTCATATAGCTCACCTTAGCTCACAGTTTTGCCCACTATATCTCAGTGTTCACAGTCTCTTTCTTTTGACATGGTATCAGTAAGTATTGTTAGCTGTGTGTGTTAGCTATTTCATTTGCATTTTAAATATCATAAAACACTCCCTAAGTGAAAACCCAGTCCAAGCAAAGTTCATAGTTCATGTTTTAATACTAAAGTCCATCATATGATAATGAAAGCATGTTTAAAAGAATATACTTTTAGGATTGGTGCTATTATTTATTTTCATTCTTTTCGAAAATCACATTCAATACTCGGACTCCACAGGAACGGTGTAAATTTAGCATGAGGTCTCTAAAAGGCTTGACACACCAGTGGAAAACATTTTGTTCTTCCAAAAGTTAAATTCTCTTAGCTTTTATTTTTCTTTTTCCAGAAAGATCTCCACACAGAAAGTCTGCTTAGTCAAAAACATATGACTTACCACTGAGGCCCGTCCATGATGTAGTAAATGTGCGAAAGTATTTGTTTTCTTAAGCCCTGGTCCTCCGTTGGAGTGTGGCAGCTGTACTGAAAGCAGTAGTGTGGTGGAGCTTGTATTTGAACGGGAGGGTTTCCTTATGGAGGGGCGGGCAGTACATGCCTCTTCTTAAACATTGGCCAACTTTATCATTCGAACGAACTGTGAAAAGAAAAACTTCTCTGACAGACTCGTGGAATTTGGGTCATCTGATTCACATAAGCAGACTACACCTCAGCACAATAAATGCAATTCATCGGTGAAGGAGGAGTGGATAAGACAAATAAGGCCGTTTAAGGGTGTTGTAGTAGCTAGGATGTTTACGACTAGTAACTGACACAGAAATGAAAAGTGAGCTGAGCTGAGTCCGTTATTCCTAGATGATGTTTCAGTGCTCCAAATTTGCCAAAATGTTTAAGTGTCTAGCTTATTTTCAGATTAAATGTATTTTACAAAAGTTACTTTCTGCGGAGGTTGGATGGCTTTATGAGAGTCGTGCTCATACTGAAGCTTCAATCGTAAACAGTGTCTCTCATCACACCGATGTTCTGACTTTTGTTGGACAAAATGCTGAAAGCTTTTTTGCATGCCCTTTCTCAACAGCCACATCATGAATGAACTGATAGAGACGGAGAGGCTGTACGTGGAAGAGCTACAGAGCATCATAGAGGTACACGTGAAATAAAAAACTGTTTTTGCAAAAATGCACACATCGTAAATACACATACTGGTTCAAAATAGTTTTTGCTTATTTATACAGAAATTTACGCTTTTATTTAGCAACAGTATAGACTTTACAAAATGAATGCAAATAAATTCAAATTATTTTCTCATTTAATTACTATATATATATATATATATATATATATATATATTATATATATATATATATATATATATTATATATATATATATATATATTTTTTTTTTTTTCATCTAAGTATTCTGAGAAAATACAGTTTCCACGAAAATATGAAGCAGCACAATTTTTATTTTTAAACATTGATAATAATAAGAATGTGTCTTGAGTAGCAAGACGCTAAAAGTAGATTAATTCAGTTTTGCATCACAGGAAAAAATTACATTTTTAAAACATATTGAAATGTTGTAATAATGTTTTAAAAATTTAATAAATTACTCAGAATCTCACACAAGTCACAACAAAAAGAGTCCAGGATTTGTCAGATTGATTAGCATCTGCTGAAGTTCAGTTGTAAGTAATGTAAATATATGTCAAAACAAGTGCATCAGCTATAGTTATATCATTTAAGCATCTGTTGTGCAGTGTTGAAATATTTGACTGTGGCTTTGTTTGTCATGTATATTTTTGTGCAGGGATATGCCGCTGCACTGGATGACCCCGAGCTGATCTATTTGATCCCACCTTCTCTGGAAAACAAGAAGGAAGTTCTCTTTGGAAATCTGCCTGAAATTTACGAGTTTCACCAGAAGTAAGTAAAACGGAAACTGTTTGACAGGTCGTAATTCCCAACTTAAGGACATTATAGGCAGTTTCTAACTGGTTAGAGACTAAGGTAGACCACCTTGAGCAAGCAACAAACTTGCCATCGGACCACTTGCTTGATCAGTTTCCACCAGCTACATAGAAACCAGCTGCCTTGCTCCAAAACTCGCTAGCAGCTCAAGCTGGATTTTCCAGACTGGACTGCGCCCATGTCCAGAATGAGCCAGACCCTCCCCCGACGTGACCCCACATTCCTGACTAAACTCTTAGGACATCTGGTTAGGTTAGTTTCTGTTCTGATGCTTCCCTATAATGTAAACTTCACACCCAAACCCTCTTATCCACAAGGGCTTTTTGTATAGTGAGCCAGAGACAAACAATAGTTTGTCGGGAACGAAGGTGTGGTGGGTTTTGTGCCTTGTGATATTGGATTGTCATTAAAAATCCATAGGGGTTGGCTGGCCCATTGTTTGGCTGGCCTCATGCTACCGCTAATAGTTGTAGAGTTCATTGTCTCCCAGCTGGCATTGAGTTACAGCAAAGTCCAGGATTATGACAGTAACAACCCCCATAGCGGGTTTGTGTGTCTCCCCATATGTCTTTCCTCAGCACCTGTTTCCACCGCATCAATCGGATGCAGATAAACAGCCGCTGATCATTGCCCATCATTCCCAGCTGTAGCCTTGTTCTTCTGCCTTCACAGTCACTGAAACATGTCATCACGTCAGTAATGAAAAGTCCTCAAAGGCTTTTGTGTTTGTTGCTGATATGGGATATTCTGTAGTGATTTGTTTGACAGAGATGATCTATAAACAGGCTTTTCTTCTAAATAATCGTATAAAGATTCAGGGAAAGGAGAGCAGACAGATAGTTCACCCAAAAATGGGCATTTCTCGCATGATTTTCATTTCATGTAAAATCACAGGTGAAGTTTAGAAGAATGTCAATGCTACACTTTTCCATATAACGAAATTGAATGGTGACCAAAAAGTGAATTTAAAAATATTATATTATATTGCTTTTATTGTGCTTCTTTGTGGTTTTTGGCGCTTTACAGTGTCTAGTCCTGGAAAAGAGCAGTGAGAAGTGATGTGTACTCATTACCTTCAGTCATTTATTTGTTTATTTACTCATTTGTTCCGTTCTACTTTAACAGGACTTTTCTCAAAGAGCTAGAAAATTCTACGGAGAAGCCGGAGTTAGTAGGAACATGTTTTTTGAAGCGGGTGAGTGACAATATTGGTGATGTTTTCGGTGAAATACAGTACAACTACAGTATTGGAAATGGGATCCTGAGACTTGTCTCCATCTGCTGTCTTGCAGAAGGAAGAGTTACAAATTTATGAGAAATATTGTCAGAATAAGCCACGATCGGAGGCTTTGTGGCGGCAGTGTGGGGACAGTATGTTCTTTCAGGTGAGGCTTATATATATATATATATATATATATATATATATATATATATATATATATATATATTCACACACTCACACTATATGCTATTAAAAGTTTGGGGTCTTTGAGATTTCTTAATGTTTTTGAAATAAATGTAGCCTTGGTGAACATAAGAAAAGTCTTTATGTAATCAAAAATACAGTAATATTGTGAAATATTAATTTAATTTGAAAAACATTTTTACTATTTTAATTAATTTTTAAATGTAATTTATTTCTGTTACGCAAAGCTACATTTTCAGCGTCATTCTTCCTCATTCTGCTATGTTCATTTGCGGATTCAGTAACAGAGATTATTATTGTCAATATTGGAAAAGGTTATGCTGTATAATCTATTTGTGGAAAACAGTGATACAATTTTTTTCTGTATTCTATAAATTTGGTCACTTTTGATAAGCCCTTGCTATATATCTATATCTATCTATATATATATATATATATATATATATATATATATATATATATATATATATGTATATATAGAGAGAGAGAGAGAGAGAGAGAGAGAGAGAGAGAGAGAGAGAGAAGAGAACTAGCTACCTTTCAAATTTTAAAAGCGTTTTTAATGATTTTTGAACATAGGAGTGTCAAAAAAGGTTGGACCACAAGCTTTCATTAGATGCGTATCTGCTAAAGCCTGTGCAGAGAATCACCAAGTACCAGCTGATGTTAAAGGTAAGTCTTTTCCCATCTTTTTTCCAGTTTGTGGCATATGTTTGTTTGTATATCAAGGTGGAGACCTCTTAAATCCTCTTAAATTCCGCTAATATTCTAACCCTTCACTTTCAACCCAGACATTGTTTATTTTCTCCACCATTTCTCCACCCACTCATTGTACAGGAGATGCTGAAGTGCAGTAAGAACTCAGAGGGCACCGCAGAGCTGGAGGAAGCTCTGGCCACAGTGCTGGATATCATCAAATCAGTCAACGACTCCATGCATCAGATCGCCATCACTGGTTTTGAGGTTTCTGCACATTACACTATGTGTATCACAATAATTTGCATGTTAAAGAGATACTGTATTTTGAAGGTTAATATTTTGCATGGTGTGCACCTGCTATTGTGTGTGTGTGTGCTAATTTAAGTCTTATATGTGATTTCAGGGCAATCTGAATGATTTGGGAAAACTGCTCATGCAGGGGTCATTTAATGTTTGGACAGACCACAAGAAAGGTCACAGTAAAGTGAAGGACTTGGCACGCTTCAAACCCATGCAGAGACATCTCTTCCTCTACCACAAAATGCTTTTGTTCTGCAAGAAACGTGAGGAGACATCAGATGGCCATGAGAAATCCCCCTCCTACAGTTTCAAGCACTCATTAAAGGTGGGACGACACCATCAGAGATTTCTGCATGAAAGTAATGAAATAGTTAACATCTGGCTATACAGAATGAGCTTCATATCTTTCACTGAAGGCATATTTTGTCCTTGAACTGAGTGGCAACTTCTCATTTATTTTCAAAAGCAAATATTTGACATCTTGATAATGAAATTAAAAACTAAATCCCTAGTAGATGACGTCAGCTGGTTGTTAAGCCTATTTATTTACTATACTGTCATTTTTTCCATGCTGATGTGACCCTGTCATAAGAAATCTGCGTCTGATTTTGAGTCATGACTTCACTATAGAGCAATAATTTCCATCTTAATCATCATTATCAGTGTATCAAAATAATGCATAGTGAATCATCTGTGGGACAGGTTAAAAATAAATATATTTTAGATCATATTATATCTGATAAGTTGAGAAACTGATCAGTTGTGTGTTTTTTTTTCTTCTAGATGAGCTCAGTGGGAATCACAGAAAATGTAAAAGGAGACATCAAGAAGTTTGAAATCTGGTACAATGGCAGAGAGGAAGTTTACATTGTTCAGGTACAAGCCTCAACATTTTTTATTTATTTTTTATTAAAAACATATGCAATGTGGGGTCCAAACATATAAAAAGTTTTCTATTCTCTTATTTTCTGAAAATAATTCTGCATCGTTTCTGAAAGCACCATGTTGTTCCTAGTATTGGCCATGAGAGGGAACTGTTGTCCCACAGCAGAAAGGTTCCCATTTTTAAAACGTGTCCTACATTTTCTGTCAGGCCCCTTCGATGGAAGTGAAGAACACTTGGGTGTCAGAGATCCGCAAAGTCTTAACAAGCCAGCTGGAAGCCTGCCGAGGTATTTCTGAGCAAACCTCCTTAAACTCTCCCTTCACCCAAACTCAGTTCACTAAGAAACTTGTTACAAACTACCCTGGAGACAAGTACCACGTAAAGCCAAAATTAATTGTGAATTCACAATGACAACCTGGAACAACCTCATCATCTTTGCATAAAAAAAATGTTTACACAGCGCTTCGAAACACCTAAAGAGAGAATTGGGCTGTGATCTATCAGATGGAGATGACACGATGTTATCTGAAGCTTTTAGTTTTCATGGTTGCTTAGTAAAAGCACTAAAATCAACATCAAAGACCAAACGAATCCTGGAGGTGTTTTGTGTGCTGTGTGTATGTGAACACTGAATAACCTCTGTATGATCTCTCTCTCTCTCTCACACACACACACACACACATGGAATAGAAGCCAGTCAACTCCATCAGAAGATTACAGAGAACATCTACCATGCTCCTATGAGGTATTTTTATAGCCATTTTTTATTTTGCTTTTATTTAACCGGCCCCAGTACAGTGTTTCGTGGATGCACACTCTTAAAAATAAAGGTGCTTCGAAACAGTGCCATGGAAGAACACTTTTGTCTAAATTGATCCATAAAGAACCTTTAACATCTCAAGAACCTTTCTGTTTCACAAAATGTTCTTTGTGGCGAAAAACATTTCTTCAGATTATAAAAAGGTATATTGTATATTATATTGTATATTTTGAACAGCATATGGTTTTTCTGTAGTATACTGTAGATTTATATCCTCCTCGCTCCTAAAATGTCCTTATTCAGTAGCTTTATTTTCACAGCTGTCTGCATCTAATAACAAACCAAATTACTCTTTGTTTGTACATGCAAACATATGAATATTTACTTATGGTGGATGTAATAGAGTGTTCGGGACTCAAACTTCTGATTAATGCTGTACTAAGCACTTTATCTGTCTTATTTCGATTTCTACAAACTACAATATTGTTTTATGGAAATGAGGCTAATCTGTTTACTTGATCATGTAAGAATATGACCAAATCCTCATTAATATCGAAACATTCTTGTCCTTGTCAACCAAACATCAAAAGTTTGGGGTTTGTAAGATTTTATGTCTTTTTTTTAATTATTATTTTAATATATGTGTTATAATATATTAATGTGATGGCAAAGCTGAATTTCCAGCATCATTAATCCAGTCTTCAAGGTCACATGATCCTTCAGAAATCATCCTGATTTGCTGTTTAGCTGCCCAAAAAGCATTTCAAATTTCAATTGTGCTGCTTCATATTTTGTGGAATCTCATTTTTTTCAGGATTCATTGATGCATAGAAATTTCAGAGGAGAAATATGTATATGCAATAAAATATGTATGTGTTTACTATGCACATAACTTTAGATCAGTTGAATAAATCCTTGCTGAATAAAAATATTTATAAAAACAAAAACAAAAATACCCATTGACCCCAAACTTGTGAACATGCTTATATAGTTTTTATAGTTTTAAATCCAACTTTTTGGAAAAAAAAAATTGATTGAAAATTGCTTGTGCTCTCTTTCTGCACGGGGCCACTGTATGCATGCATATGCATATTCATTTGCATCTGTTTTTTAACGTTGTGTTCTGATTTCTTTGCTTTTATTGACAGAAATATGCGCAAAACAGCTCTCCGGCAGTCTGACTCTTCCAGTCCTGAAACAGGCTACAGGCGTGGAGATACAGGCCCAAATATGCGTCAAAAACGAGGTGAGAGCTGTTTCTCTAATCAACCAAACAAGCAGAAATATTCGTCCTTCAGAGCCTGCAGCGGTCAACAAGCACTTTAATGTTCACTACTCATTTGTAGTGAAAAGCTATTTATCACAGAGTGTTGTAGAGTGTCTTCTTCTCCTACTTCCTTTTTAACCATTTAGTGCATTTTCCTTTATTAGGCCATTATCTCTAATCACTGCTGTAATGGCTGTAAAATTGCCAGTGGGTAATTGGTTACTGGTAAGCACTTCAAAGCTCTATGGCAAGGTATTTTTGAGATGAAGCTTCATTATAATGCTGAATGTATTGAGTCCTCTGCCGTGTCAGTCGGTCGGTCTGACCTGGACTGCTCTTGTGGAGGTGGTTTGGGGTAAATATCGCTCGGTTTGCTCTTACTGTCCCGTCAGGTTGCAGATTCTGAGTGAGTAAAGGATTGTGACAGGTGTTTAGTTCCTCTGAGAACAGAAGTCCTCTCTGTGCTGACCCAGCGCCTCTGACAAGCCCAGCCTGGAGGCAGAGGTTTACGAGTCTCTGACCTGAGCTGGAGATGTTTTACACTTCTAAACATGACTCACTGTAGTCTTTGATGCCTCTGATACATCCATTATGCTATAGATTGATGCTTTTTTTTCAAAGGATGCTGCCATTGCAATATCTAGAGAGCATAATTTAATATAATGCAGATATTGTACAATTTATTCACACAAATTAAATGAACATGAGATATTTATTTAGGATTTTTTTTTTTTTTTTTAGGATAATTGTACTTTTAGACAAAGTACTATTTATTTGCTACTAATCCTTAAAATCAAAATATGCAAATCAAAATATAAAAGTTAGTTTATTAAAAGTGTAATTTTTAAAAATGCTTTTGAAAAAAATGTGTTTTACACTCACCAATACTGCATTTATTTGATCAAAATGCATTAAAATGGTAAATTGTGAAATATTATTAACTGGTTTTTATTTTTAATTTTAAAATATAATTTATTCAGTCTTGACAAAGCTGAATTTTCAGTGTCATTACGCCAGTCTTCACCGTCATGTGTTTCTTTAGAAATAATTTTGATATACTGATGTGCTGCTCATGTTTATTATTATTATTATTATTATTATTATTATCAATTTTCATATTCAACAATTGTGCTGCTTAACATTTTTGCGGAAACCATAATTTATATTTTATATGAGCAGAAAGTTCAAAAGAACTATTTATTTATAATAATAAAAAAAAACTTTTGTTGCATAATAAATGTCTTTACTTTTTACTGTGTTTTATCATTCAAACACAGACTCTCAAACTCAGAAACTTTTTTTTTTTGTATGTCAAATATGTGTCTGCTGTATGTTTGTATACAGTAAGACATGACTTATACATTTATAAGATCCTGAAATTTGTTTTGTTTCCAAGATGGTCTAACATTTGGATTAATGGGGAGACATAAAACCCAATATCACCTGAAGGGGTTAATGCAGCAAAAAATGCATATTTGACCCTGGACCACAAAAAAACAATATTAAGTGTCAATTTTTCAAAACGGAGGTTTATACATCATCAGAAAGCTGAATAAATAAGCTTTCCATTGATGTATCTGACAATATTTGGTCGAGATACAACTATTTAACTTTTAAAATCTGTAATCTGAGGGTGCAAAAAAATCTAAATACTGAGAAAATCATCATTAAAGTTGTCCAAATGAATTCTTAGCAATGCATATTACAAATCAAAAATTACGTTTTGATATATTTACGGTAAGAAATTTGCAAAATATCTTCATGGAACATGATCTTTACTTAGTTTCCTAAAGATATTTGGCATAAAAGAAAAATCGATAATTTTAACCCATACAATGTTTTTTTGGCTATTGCTACAAATATAAAGTGATTTAAGACTGGTTTTGTGCTCCAGGGTCACAAACATGGGCCGCTCCATCACATCCAAAAGGATTATTTTTCATGACAGATCCTTTTCCCTGCTGTTCACCTCACCCTCCACCGTTTTCTACCTGCTGCTTTAACTGCAGCCATGTCCTCTCCTCTTCTAGCTAACGCTTCGGCCAACCTCGGCTCGGAGCGATCTGCTCTCGCTAGAAAGCGCTTCACCTTACAGGGCCTGTCAAACCGCAGGTCTCTCCCCGCAGGTAACAGCACAGCATCATGGCTCGTCCGTCATTTCATCCTGGTGTGCCTGTTGTTGAATTCATTGTCATCACTCTGTCACTCGTCTCTGAGATCACTCAAGCCTTTTTTCTGACGTGAGTGACTTTTGAAAGAAACGTGGGACATTCAAGAGCTTTGTCATCGTAGAATATTTACATTCTCAGAGAATCTGAATTGTGTGCAGAACAGGTTAGCATCTGCCGAAGACAGCTGAAGAACTGAGATACTTAGAGCCTAAGCAAACGTCATAGTCTATCTATCTATCTATCTATCTATCTATCTATCTATCTATCTATCTATCTATCTATCTATCTATCTATCTATCTATCTATCTATCTATCTATCTATCTATATGAGCACCATTGCTAAACATAGCTAACATTAGTCCACCTCAAATAGGTTTTCGCATGCAACCTTCTGTCTCTCATTTGACCACTTCATCCTGTTTTGTTTATTAACCAGACTAACTACTAACCCACCCCTGCCTTTCACTTCAGAACCCACACCTAAGGAAACAGAGGTCACACGCCGCTTTTCTTTAGCCTCGACTGTCAGCTCCTCCTCTGCACCGCGCAATAAAGGTACAAAAACTGCTTGTGGTTTTAATTTGGTGCAGGATCACCTCTAAGCATTGTCTTAGCAGGGTCAGAAGACATAAAACCCCTGCAAGCGACACAATACAGCACTCCCATTATAATATCAGCATGCAATGTTTGCGTATTATAGTTTGCTTGCTGCGTTATTATCATCCTGCTTTAAATCTCTTTGATAAAACCTGTTCTGTTGTCATAACAATTACAAAATGACCAAAAAGTATTTGATACCAGTTCTTGTTACAGTTGGGTGTACTCTAGCATAGGAATAAAGCGCTTGATGAGGGTCTTAATCAAAAGAGGAGTTTACTGAACATCGATGGAGATATAGACAATATACAACACTACTACATAAACTAACAGCTGAAATCACATTAACATCATTAGGTTAATCACGGACGAAGAAGAACTAAACAGACAGGGTATCTGAAAACAAAAGGTAATTAAAAGAGTCAACTAGGGAACTGGAGACAGGTGGGGATCAATCAATTAACAAAACAAGAAAAGGAAGATGACCAAATAAGGAAACAGAAAGTTCATGAACGTAACAGTTGACATCATAGCCCCCCACCACATTTTTTATAAAATAAATAAATTCAGAGGAGTGGTTTAAGAGTAATGTTCTCTTTTTATCATCAGTATTGCTGTTTTATTCATATATGCAATACAGTATATGATGCAGTAACAAAGTTTTGAAAGACGTTTCTTAAACTCACCAAGTCAGTTTTACTGTGTTGTAAAATATGATTACCATTTAAAATAGCCATATTAAAAATATTTTTTAATTGTATTCAGCTGAATATGAATTTGAATGACATTTTCAGCATCATTACGCCACTCCTTAATATCGTGCAATCCTTTATCAATCTTTTTAATATGCTGCAGCATTTAATAGTTATGCTTAATGTTTTTGCAGAAACTGTAACAGATATTTTCCAGGATTCTTTGATGAATAGAAAGTTTGAAAGAGCAACAATTATTTAAAATAGAAATCTTTTGTGACATCATGCATTTATTGTCACTTTGGATTAATTTAATGCATGCTTGTTTAATAAACGCATTAATTCTTTAAAATATTCATACTGACCCCAAACCTTAGACAGTTAGTAGTGTACATGTGATCATTCAAAAACAGCCGCCTGTCACTGTTCAACTCTATCAGTACTACCTTTACTGAATGTACTGCTGGGTGGGCCTGTCTTGCTTATTCAGAAGTTGAGCAGCTCTCTGGTCTGACCTGAAAGTCCTGTGGGGGGCACCTTACACCTGGGCCTTTAACACAGAGACTGGCATTGTTACATTTTTTCATATTTTACTATGAACCTTTGACATCCAAGGCTTCTTCATTACAGCTCGTACGAAATCAAACTGTGCACTTCACAGCAAATGAATCCCCCCAAAAACATGAAGGGACAGCTGCATTGAATAATAAATACTGACTTGATAAGCTGACATTTGGGATGTGGCGTGACATTTAGCAGTGTAGCCCCGCCGCACAGCTCTGGGAATGTAAATGAGAATTTAGATGCACATGAGCCTTTTGTTTCTTGTGGCCCCATTATTCTCTTTTATTGTAATGAAAGCGTTGCCACTGCAGGGGAATAATGAAAGATTATTGTGATAATTAATCTTGGATGGATAGGTTGAGAGATTGTGATGGATGAGCTGGACTTCTTTTCTAAAAGAAATGCATGTTTGTGCTTAGTTCCTCTCTCCTCTAGCCTTAAGAGCAAGAGGCATCAGATCAAGAGCGACCCTACACCGTTCGGCTATGAAGGTACCACGTGGAAAGCACGGCATGCTGCATGTTGAACATAGTCCTTGTAAGATGCTTGTGGGTTTGTTTTTATTCATTTATTGTTCATAATAAGTGGCCAGATGGTTTTTTATTCAAAGCGACTGCACACTGTTTGCAAGGACATTATTGTTCTGACTGGATCAACTTGGAGTTAAGGGTACAATGCAAATTTGTAATCTTACAAAATTAGTTTATTTAAAATTATTATTGATAATTTAATATTTATTTATTTTACATGCATTTAATGTGTTGTTTATTATTAAAAAAAATAATAATTATTATTAAGAATAATTAAATATTTACATATACACATCCATTTATTTATTAGTTGTTTATGTATTAGCATTGTTGTTGATATTAATTAAAACATTCACATGCATTTATTTTTTAAATTTAAATTATTTAGCAAATATTACTTTTTGTTATTATATTTTTATTTACTTCCTTTAGCAGGGCTCAACACATAATGTAAGGTTAATAAAAATAATTTAAATACCAAATATTATTATTATTATATATAATGGAATATTTATGTCTTTACATGCATTTATTTAGCAAGTGTTTATCAATTTATTATTGTTATTGTTTTGACATTTATTAATATTTCTTTAAATTTGTAAATATAGGTTTTTCTTTCTTTATTTATATATATATATACAAACATAACATTGCTCAAAATATTTTTTAAATATGTTTTTAATAATAATGAAATGTTTATATTTTACGTGAATTAGTTTAGCAAGTGTTTATCATTTTATTATTAATATTACTATATTATATTATTTGAAAAAAATATATAAATGCTTTTTAATTTGAAAAACATTGTTAATATTTACAATTTTTTAATCATTTTTTCTTTCACCGAATATTAGGTTTTCATTAAAAAAATAACTCCACAATTATTTTAATTTTAAGAGAAACTCCAAGAGAGTCATAAATTGATATACATGGCCAAACATGACTGATTTGTCATTTCCGACTCATTCTTACCAATTTCGAAAAAAGTCTCATGCGTTGCTGAACCTGCATTCATTTGAACCATCAGGCTACCAGATTTCATTTGATGCCTATTTTGTTTACCTGTCCCGATTTCGACGTGCGTTTTCGCACTGCGGTGGTGGTGGTTTTCAGCTCATCTTAAGCGTGTATCATCCTCCAAATCTATCGTGTTTCCTTCCCCTCTGCTTTCTGAATTGGTGCTGTGCCTTGTTTTGTCATGCCCTCTCTTGTTCAGATAAGGTTGTGTGTAGTTTTCCATTGGTGTGAGAGTGGTCCTGTGGTTATTTTATTCGACGGTTGACTGTTACTGATTCATGCATGCTAATGTGAGGTTCTGTTTCACCTGCAATGCTGCCATTAAAGAGGTCATGTTTGATAAGACAGTGAATTTCCACACAGACACCATGCGAGGTGCACTTCCTGCTGAGAGCAAAAGTAAAGGTACTGCCGGTACCAAGCCCGCTGTGCCGAGGTCTGCGTCTCAACCAGGTAATCATGTGAAAAGAGGCAGTGATATGCCAATCATATTGGGTTCTCGCGGGTGTTTTCGTCTATTTTCATTCCTCATTCGATGCCTGATGGTGACAGAATCTGTCAAGAGTTATTTTCATTGAGTGCTTCAACATCTTGTCTCTCTTTCACAGAAGTTTTTTCTGGCAATCTCGAGCACTAGACTATTCCCTGAGCATCATCTCTCGTAAGGTTTTTACTGAATCATATTAACTCATGTGTACTATTTTCCAGGATGGAGTCAACGGCGTCTGCCATCAATGGACGCTGAGGATTTTGAGACCATTCCTTCAAGTGCTGAAGATCTCTCCATTTCCTCAGATGGAGAGGATGAAGGACATAACAAAAACGTATGTGTCTGGGTCTACCATGTCTTTATCCACATTCTGTCCACATATTTCATTCATTCCCTTGAAACCTTTCAAATTTGTATGGAGGGGAAAAATAACAGTCAAATAGTCCTTAAAGGGGTAGTTCACCCTAAAATGAGAAGCCTGTCCTTATTTACTCTCTCATGTCATCCCAAACTATGACTTTCTTTCTTCTGTGGAATGCTAAATAATAGCCATAATAATAATTATTTAAACCTTTACATTTATTTCATATGTATTTGTAAATTATTTAATTCACACATTAAATACTCTGTTAGAATTGTATGTTTTCTTTACTGATAATTTGAAATTACACATTTTGAACAGTTTGTAAAGATATTTAGAAAAATGTCTCTAGGTCCACCATCATTTGGACCTCATTTTATTAAATGTTTTTATATTTATACATTAACATTTTAATTTTAAAAGTACAATTATTTTAAAATATTTTTTGATTACTTATTTTTCACACACATGTAATGTTTTCATAATAATTCATCCTAATTGACATTATGCAGTTTAAACAATTTGTTAAAAAAATAAAATATTTGGAAAAATGTTGATGTCTTTTGAACCTCAATAACGTTTAAAATGTTTTTTTATTTATTTATACATTTTCATTTAAAAAGTATATATTTTAACATTTAATATGTATTTGTACAATTATTTTTCATTATTATTTATTCTTTTTCACACAAAAACTAAATATTTTCATAGGCTATTAAGTTTTCTTTAATAAGGTTTTTTTTGGGGGGGAGGGGGGGGGGGATAAATCAATAGTTTGAAATCATACATTTTAAATCATTTGAAAAAAAAAAAAAGATATTTTGAAAAATGACCAAAAAAGGTACAATTTTACTTTTGGTTAAAATGTCCCTTTCAGGTAAGAAACTAACAAACAGAAAGAGATTTGACTAATTGTAAGGAATCTACGATAAAAGACAGGGTCTCGCAATGTTTCACAATGAACACAGAAAGGAGGTCAGATTATCTTAGACTCTTAAACACCCAGAGGAGTTTCTTTGTTTAATCCTTCTGCTTGATGCATGAGGAAAGGAGATCTGCTTTAGTAAAAAGGCTCAGTGACAGAGTCAATCAGAACCTTTTTTAACAGCAACCAGAGGGACTTAAATGTTACATACATGGTTCCTACCACCAGAGGGCATCCTTGAATAAACAACAGATATGATTTCCACTGACTAAACACACACACATCCCTGATTGAATCTAACTTTTCTACCTTTATCTTTCCACTTACAAGTAAAGCTAAAAATTGGTGCCATGACCCTGAAATAAATCGTGCTTTTCTTTCTTTCTCTTAAGGGGGATAATGATCGCTATCAGGTGCAGCTGACGTACGAGTCAGGTACTGCTCAGGAACTTTCCGTCGAGGCAGGAGATTTAGTACAGTTCCTAGAAGAGTCGGAGAACGGCCACTGGTGAGTAATGAGTACAGTCTCCATCCAGATACTGTATGTTCCTGCAGACGTCCCATGCTGCAGTCAGAGGCCTTCACTAAAGACCTGACAGTCAATAGTGAAACTCTATTGTTTGACATATGTTATCGTTCCTATAAGTTTTTTCTTTAAAACACCGCAATTTGGAAATAATTTCATTAAAACATGATCAGAACCAGTTATTTTGTTGATTTCTTTAAAAAAATGTAGTCTTTAAAAAGACGGCTTGTTGGACAACATTGGGTTAATGATGTGATTTTTTTTCTTGTGCCACTTTTTTCCTTTTTAATTTATTCAAAAAAAATTAAGGAATTAAATTCACCCCTTTTATAATGGATGTTTTTTATTGATGTATTAAAACTAATTTTTGTCAGGGTGATACAACTGTCCTGATGTCATACTGATGGGGAAAAAAGGCATATTAAAAGAATAATTTTCTTAATTTATTGAAAAGAAACTTTATTGGGTAGTTAGGCATAATGCTTTATTCTTTCTCAGGAATAAACATAAAACAGGAAGTTATATCACAGCGACCCCTGCAAACCATCTGACATCCTTTAAGATATAATTTGACCTTTTTATGTCAAGGCAAGGTTGTTTATAGTGTAAATGTAAAATGTCATGTGGTGAGACTTTCTGAAAAACTTGATATTTATGAAATAATAATTCATAATATAAGTCTATAAAAATATATGTAAAAAAAAATTTTTAGATGTTAAATTGAAAAGGTTTTTTAAAAACACAGGAAACCAGTGCATTTCTAAGAATTTGGCATGTAATTTATTTTATTATTTTTTTTTTTTTTTCATCGTGGACACTCTTTTCTTTTTTTTTTTTTACTTATTTACCCAATTGTCTCCAAAGGCAAAGATGGAAAAGTGGTTTCACAGGGGTCTGATGCCCAGCCCGCTGGTGCTGAATACCACCTAATCTGCACTTAGTAACATTTCTAAAATGAAATGAAAAAGCCAGCAGTATGCTGAAGTATCTCATGCATATTTAATCTTGGAAACTCTCTCCAGTCAATTTCAGCACTTGAGTTTCCGCTTTGTAAAGTGTTTGAAAGTTTTCTTTGCTCACCAATCAACCCCTTCGAACCCTTCATAAGACGTTTTCAAGCTTTCATGGATGTGGATGTTTTTGCATTGTGCAGAGCTGAGCTAAAGTTTAGGTAGCTAACTTCACATCTTGAGCCACTGGATGCTTTGGAGTTTGCTCAGTTGTGTCATGAGTGTATGAGATATAATATATACAGTCAAGAAACTGGTTGTGGTTGTGATGTTTTTTTCTGCATTGATACTGATCACCAGTATCACAACGTAATCCCAACATCCCATAGTATAACCAATAAACCTCTACAAAAAACTTGCTCAACTTTCACAGTGCACCAAACTTGCCCAGAGTAGGACATGTTCTTACTGTATATTAACAATCTGCCGTGGTCCTGGAAAATTATTCAGATCCGGTTCGAAAATTCAGGAAATATATCGGCAATTATTTTAATTGACATGGTGTTTTATGATCAACTCCCAAATGTAATTATAGAATTTGAAACAAAGAAACTTTGTCTTCACTCAAAATCATTGAAATATACTTTTGACTCCCACTTTATTTTCATCAGCAATTTTGCAGTCACTCGCAAAACATAGTTTCTAGGGAAAATGCAAAAGTTCTATGAAAAAATGTTGCGGTTTTGCAAGAAAATGCAAAGAAAGAGCAGAAATTTTACAAGCACTTCATGCAAAAGTGTCTCCAGGTAATGCCAAAGTTTTGCAAGGAAATATAAACGTTTTGTGAAAGGAAACACTTTTTTCTGAGCAAATGCAATATTCTTTTAGGGAGTGTGAAATTTTGTGAGAAAAATACAACAAATTTTTTTTTATAATTTTGCAAGCGAAGACAATGTTTCTTGTGGGAATGCAAAAGTTTTGTGAGAAATTGTAAAAGTTGTGCAAGTAAATGCAAAAGTTTGCGAGGAAATGTAAAGTTTTTTGGGGAACAAAAGTTTTGTGAGGAAACATGACAGTTTTGCGAGCAAATGCAGTGTTTCTCAGAGGAATGTGAAGGTTTTGCAAGAAAATGCTGAAGATTTGCAAGCGAATGCGACGTTTCTTAGGGGAACATGAATATTTTGCAAGTGAAGGGAACGCAATAGCACAGAATTAGAAATGTCACTTTTCCTCTCATCTAATTTCTCCCATTACCATGCCCATTTAGGTGCTCCACAACAAGTGAATAAAACGTAATTGCATTAATGTAGCTAAACCTGTTACTATGGTGGTCTATGGTGCCCAACACAACACCACAGAGCAAAGAGATTTTCAAAATTCAATGGAGTTAAGCCACAGAATTAACAGCAGAAATGCTCCTGACCACCAGAGGGCAGTGTCAACCTGGAAAATCAAGATTTTTCACAACTTGCAAAATCAGTATTATAGATTAAAGTTTATAGATTAGTTTGTCCATTGGATCAGATATGGTTGCTATTATCCATACCAACTCTTTTTGAGGATGGCTGCATTCCAGTTGAGTTGCGGCTTAATTTAGTTTTTTTGTTTAGTAGGCTAATAAGGCTATATATTGTTTTGTGTTCTTGGCCACCACAAATAACCTTTTTTTTTGTTGTCTGAATTACAATTCCAAGCAGCCAGCCGATCATATACTGAACCCTTGTTGAGCTCCAGGTTCTCTAGCACAAAGCTGGAAGTTCTTGCTGCTCATCGTTGAAGATGAACACTGTCTCTCATGTTCTAGGCTAGTCAAGAACCTTAGAACTCAGAAGACAGGACTGGTGCCGCCCACTGTCCTGCAGTCCACAGCAGAGGGAGTAGACCTTTACAGTAACTCTGGTACCGCACACCAATCCCGGGACGAGCAGCAGAAGGGCATGACTGACATCATCACTCTGGCTGATGGTCACCAGAAAATTCATTCATAGCTATTGGAAACATACACTGCTAGCTGCTGTATTTTGTGTGGATTACATCCACACTTTGACCTCTGATGTCACTCAGTCCCTTCTCACTCAAACACAAACCTTACATGTGAATGCACACATGGCACTGTTTTGAGACAAGCCGGCTGTAATTTGAGATCTATAGATCGGTGGGCGGCGAGACTGACGGAGGCACCTGTTTGCGCAGTCTGCTTTTTTTGAAGAGGTGTGCATGACATCACCTCCACAGGCATGCACTTCATTCCATGAAAACTTGGCATGCTCACAATGCCACTTTTGATCTTGTTTGTCTGGTTTTCTCATACACTTTCTCTCCTATAATAACAATGTACTGCTTATTCCTTTAAAGCTTTGACTAAGAGCAGAGGCGGCTCTGGACTCAACTATAAGGATTTTTACACTGCTGGCATTTTACATATACAACAGATATACATAAAATAAACATACAGCACAAAAAGTAATACTGTGAAGTATTATTACAATTGAAATTACATTTTCTATATATGTTTTAAAATGTCATTTATTCCTTTGATTGCAAAGCTTAATTGTAAAGAGCAGTTACTCCAGTCTTCAGTGTTGATAAGGTTGAAAACTGTTCAAATGCTTGATATTTTATGTAAACCCTGAAATTTCAAAAGAACAGCATTTATTTAGAAAAACAAATATTATGTAATAATGTAAATGTTAATGCATCCTTGTTAAATTTATCTATGCTAAAAAAAAAAAAAAAAGTTTTGAAAAGTAATGTATAAATTGTGATAATATTGAGACATACATGCATACATATATGTTATTATAATAATGTTGAAATAATAAATTGTGTGTGTGCGTGCATGCGTATTGAGAGATATATATTTATATTATTTTCTCCCTAAATATGATACTAAAAACTAATTGCAAAATCAAATAAATTATTAAAATGGAATTATACAGACATTTAATATTACAGGAATTATATATAGTTATATGAATACATTAATCTCATAGATGAATCCTTACTGTTGAGCCCTGCAGTTATCTGAAGCTGGATGTAATATTGTGTTTGTATGCTCTTCATGTTGCTCTTCATGCTTTTCCACCTTTGCTTACCGGCAGAAACAAAACACCCTCATCCCGTTTAAAAAGAAGTATAGCACAGGAATAACTCTGGAGGTTTGCATCCTTGTCATGCCATTTCTGTTTTCTTGTTTGTATGGATCTTGTCCTTGCTGTGATTGAAGGCTGTTGCAAGGTCTGGTTTTATTTTGCCCCCCATTCCCTGTTGCTCTCAAAAAAAAAAAAAAAAAAAAAAAAAAAAAAAAAGTTCTGTATATTATGTCACTCATCGATCTTCTCATTCTCTGCTTTTTAGATATCTTTAGTGACCTCTGCACCGCTGCCCTCACCGATACAGAGGAGGTAGATGACAGCACCGGGCCGCGTCCCGCTCAGGACGGCAGATTTGCATGCTAAACGCACCGTGATGTGTCCTCGCCTTCCGTAGTGCTCATACACCATACTCGACAACAGCTCGACATCTTTTGTTATACTACTCAGACATCTGCTCCGCTGAAGGAACTGACCGATCAGAACGTATTCCACATAACATTGACAACATTCTGTAATCGTGAGTCAGAAACTCAGCATGAAGCCTTCACTCTTTCCCTCTGCTGTGCCTTAGCAGCAAACGCAGGGGCATTTGAAAAGAAATATCCGGATCTCTGTGAACGCTGATATCTGCAACGAGGCTGCCATTTGAAAACACTGAGAGGAAGAGACTTTAGACCTTTCTGTCCTGCTGAAACTTTCTTAATGGGATAGTTCACCCCCAAAAAAATAAAAAAAATAATAATTTACTCACTCATGTTACTCCAAACTTCTATAAATATCTTTCTTCTGCTAAAGAAGATATTTTGAAGAAATAGCCACTGACTTCCATTATATTTTTTTTTCAATGACTACCAGTTCCTTCAAATATACTTGATTGTTTCGTTGTTTATTGCTTGTTTGCTTATGAGACTTTCGGTCAAAAACACAGCACTTTTGATGAATTATTATTCTCTAATGTAATGTACAATATTTATACTCTCTTTTATATTAAATGAAAGTTGTATGAGCCTACTGTAAAGCTTCGTTCCTCTGCTGTTTGTAAAGCTGAATATCTTTAATCCTCTTCAAATATTTGCCTCTAATCAATCGTTATCACGTTCTGGTTGTAGATATAATCTGGAAACCTAGTAAAAATGTGGGATATTTACTCTGGAGATGTTTTTCTATGTATTTCAGGAAATATGATTGTTGTAGCATAAATATTCCAGCTGTACTGTAAAAGCATCTGATACTGTTATTTTAATGAATGTTGTCAGTTTGTGCTAAAACTAATACAGAAATCAGATGTACTGTATCCTTCCTGCTTTGACATGAAGAACTGGATGACAGCGAATGTCGTAATGATGCCAAAAGTTTTGTCTCATAACCGCAGATATCCACATATGATTGCGATTTAACGATGATCATTACTTTCCGATAGTTTCTTAAATGTAAATATCTAAGCACAAAGATTTGATATTGAATGCTGATGTGATTCTTGGTAGTATCATCATCATTTTGAAAGCTTCCTTACAGACGATATGTATTACATAACTGTACATTTCCAAATGCATAATGAAATACATTCATTATAAAACAATGTCTGTGACTTTGCGTATAGAGACGATTAAAGCCAACCAAATGTAAGTTAGAAACGTCATGAAGATATAATGAAGAATGACTTCTTTCATGAACCTTCAGGTTGAAAACTGGTCCATCAGGGTGTTTTTGTAAGCTTTTTAAGAGAGTGTGTGACACTAAAGTGTGCATCTAACGAGAGAGAGGGCCAGGCAAGATTCACTGGTCTTTGTTCTACAGAGGGCGTCTTTCAAACTCCCAAAAACTCCTGAGGGGCGGCTGAGAAGGAAAGAGAATGGAGAGGGCGGGACACAAAGACCCAGAGAGATGTGACGAGCATTGAAACTGAATGTTAAAAAAGTGCACTCAAGCTGCCTTCACTTTGTCCTTGGGTTTAGCTTCAGGTGTCAAAAGATTTTGAAGACACCTGGCAGTCTATTTATCACGAGCCGTTGTCCCCTGAAAGCAGGCCGGGCAGAAGAAAGAAGGAGACTGCGGTCAGCAGGAAAGGGATGAGCGGAGGGGCAGGCTGAGTCTCATTGCTCGGGGTTAAAGGAAGTTAATGGGGAGGCATCACATCGGGACAGTGCAGGATGATGGGTTTTATTTTTTATAACAGCTTTTTTTGTTTATTATATTATATTATGTTATACCACAGGTTTATCAAGTGTAGAAGCATGATATAATAATAATATAATATAATATAATATAATATAATAAGATATAATATGATATAATATAATATAATATAATATAATAATGCTTCTACACTTAAAAATCACATATTATGTTGTATTATATAGTACCATGGGGTTATAAAGTGTAGAAGCATAATATAATATAATACTTATACTTTTACACTTGAAAATCCATTATTATATTATATTATATTAATGACGATTTACAATATTTGCATTTCCATGGAAACTATGTTTAACGTAATGTTGATGATGAACAATGAGTTTCATTGTTAAACGTTCTCATTTAGTTCGTGCGTAACTTTTTCCTGGATGCTTTATGAGTTTAATTGCAGCACTCTGATTACAGTATCAGTATCTTGTGTTTTAATCACAATGTTCATGTCATTCATTCAACGACAGAACCGCTGGGCTGACTCCACAGCGTGCCATGCAAAAACATATAAATACCTAGACGCCTCATTGGCCGCTCGACCGCACGTCAACGTCGCCGCCATATTGGAGCGGGCAACTCTCATAACTCTCACATCAGGACAGAAGAAAACCTGACTCATCGACAGATTGGACACCTACAAACCGTCACACGATAATAAAAACAGACTCCGAAATGCTGATCTGAATCAACAGAGTCGCGAACAGACTCCGAAGTCCCGATCTGAATCAACCGAACAGGCTCCGAAGTCCCGATCTGAATCAACCGAGTCGCGAACAGGCTCCGAAGTGCCGATCTGAATCAACCGAATCGCGAACAGGCTCCGAAGTGCCGATCTGAATCAACAGAGTCGCGAACAGGCTCCGAAGTGCCGATCTGAATCAACAGAGTCGCGAGCAGGCCCCGAATTGCCGATCTGAATCAACAGAGTCGCGAACAGGCTCCGAAGTCCCGATCTGACTCAACCGAGTAGCGAACAGGCTCCGAAGTCCCGATTTGAATCAACCGAGTCGCGAACAGACTCCGATGTGCCGATCTGAATCAACCGAGTCGCGAACAGACCCCGAAGTGCCGATCTGAATCAACCGAGTAGCGAACAGGCTCCGAAGTGCCGATCTGAATCCACCGAGTCGCGAACAGGCTCCGAAGTCCCGATCTGAATCAACAGAGTCGCGAACAGGCTCCGAAGTGCCGATCTGAATCAACCGAGTCGCGAACAGGCTCCGAAGTGCCGATCTGAATCAACCGAGTCGCGAACAGGTTCCGAAGTGCCGATCTGAATCAACCGAGTCGCGAACAGGCTCCGAAGTGCCGATCTGAATCAACAGAGTCGCGAACAGGCTCCGAAGTCACGATCTGAATCAACAGAGTCGCGAACAAACTCCGAAGTGCTGATCTGAATCAACAGAGTCGCGAACAGGCTCCGAAGTGCCGATCAGAATCAATAGAGTCGCCAACAGGCTTCAAAGTGCCGCCCAACATACATGGAAAAACAAACCACTGTTTCAAAATGTGTGTTTTCTGCATGAGTGTGTTTAATATGCATTATAGAACAAAATGTCAAGCATCGTCAAGTATTTTACATTATTTGACTCATTAATTGAATAAAAAAGAAAATCTTGAGGGAAGCGGCGGGGAATTAATGTTTAGAGAAAGACAGAACTGAAAACTTAAATAAAATGTGTTTCTTGAGCTGAGATTGAATCAGAGGATTTTCTATTATATGTATATATATATATATATATATATATATGTGTGTGTGTGTGTGTGTGTGTGTGTGTGTGTGTGTGAGTACATGTATATATTATAATTGAGCTCATTAATTAAACACAATTTGGAACTCATGTCCACAATATTTTTGTGTTGTGTCATTAGTTGTGTCATTTCAATTTCAAATTACATTTCAATTTCTTTTATTTTACTCTTTATTTTACTATAAATTATTCTTCATTTTTATCTATTCTGTATTATTCCACCCTTTATATTACATATTCTTCTTGCTATTATTAACCTATTGTTGTTCAGTTATTTCTTATGGTATTATTCATATTATACATAGAATTTAATAAATCTATTATATATCATATATGTTATTGTACCGTTGTACTCGCTTTTCATATTATTCACTTTACTTTAAGTTGTACTACATATACTTTTTAATATAACATATCACTTTTACTATATTTCTACTGTGCACTGTATCAGTGCATATTTTTATTTTCACTGGATCCATAGCCTCATCAGTTACATGTTATCATTTGTTGTATTCTTCTGTAGGCTAAAGTGCTATCAAAATGAAAAGCAGACTTCAAGTGTGTGATTTGTATTTACTTGTTTTATTAAATTTTCTCAACGATAGTAAATTATTAGTGTTTAAAGATGTATTATTTAGGTTTTATCCCAGTACTTCAAAGGGAATGGGCTGTGTTCTGACCTGAGACACAAGAAAGAGAGAAAAAAAAGAAAGAAAAATGTTGTGATTGAACAGCAAAGAAAGAAATAAAACAACTAAATATAATGTAATGTACATTACATTACATTACATGAATATGTCACAGTTATACTAAATTAACAGATTTGTAAACCGAAAAAATCAACGAAATCATCAAGTGAGACAAATGTGAGCTTTCAATTAATAATTTTCCAAACCTTACTAAACAACTGGAGGCAAAGTTTTTTTTAACTCTTTTTTAACCTCTGAAATTGGTTGGTAAGTGAGAACGTTATGGTGTTTTTATTCAGTAAAAACCGCAGCTCCCCCCTTTACTTTCATTTATTTTAAGGCAGTCTTGCCCTCACTAACATGGCGGACGCGTTGACGTATCGCGGTAACGGCTTAAAGCGGCCAATGAGGCGTCTAGGTATTTATATGTCTATGGTGCCATGCGTCGTCGTTTGAATTCATCAGCCAATCAGAGGCGTCGCCTCAGAACTTCCGCCGAGCTCTTCACTCTCAGCCAATCGGCGTTGGGCTCTCATGTTTGCATGCTTTTTTGAATTCAGTGAGTGAGCTGAACGGAACCACCCTATCAAAAGAGCGTATACAATGGGCTTACTATTCTATCAAAACGTATTTTCCTAACTTAATCGTTTTATTTTGCACTTTAGATAAACTTTTTCTGTCATTGCGAGGAGAGTGTAGTTCATGTGCCTACGCTTTAGTTTTAATCGATAGTTCGGCTAACATAAACCCAGATTGCTAAACTGGACTCTTAGTGTTTCTTCATTAATCAAAACCTTTCCAGCACATATCTGGACGTATCCCATCCACATACGGTAAGTTTCCATCATGCATCTGCTTAATTCGAAATACAAGACTCTGTTGGAAAGATTTTATTTTGTTTAGAAGTTGGCTAGCTTTTGCGCGAGCCCATAGTGCACTGCAGCAGCTGCCAATCAGCCTGTCACCGCATTGCTCTGTAAAAACCTGACAGATCTTTATATGCAATGCTTTTTTTCGTTACCTGTTCAAATGTTAACATTTCAATCCATACATATGGACATATTTAATGTTTTGTTTACTCTTTTGGTCGCTAATGAGCTGCAACTGCATTTTATTAATGCAATGTTGCTTACTGTAATTTAGCTGCATTTATAGTTTTTTTTTTTTTTTTTTTTTAAAGATCTTAAGAAGTAAGTTTTGACAGATTTTGGTGTGTGTGTGTGTGTATATATATATATATATATATATATATATATATATATATATATATATATATATATATATATATATATATATATATATATTGATTTTCTCCTCCCTTTAACCTTCATCATTCCTTTTTAGGAACTCAACTGTTCGTCTGTTATTTCTGTGCCGCCCTTGTTCACTCCTCCAGATTTTGATATTCTGGACAGGACTGGGTCGCCACCCCTCGTCACAGTGCCATGGCTGACAGCAGCATAGTTACTTTAGGGCCGGGCCGCAGCCTGCTGGTGGACTCCTCCGTATACGACTCCCGGATGGCCGAGACCTCAAAGGAGCAATTTTTCATGGGTCTACACGCAGACGAGTCAGAGGGTAAGAGAACCGCTCTCCATCTCGATCAACCTCGTGTCAGCGGACGTTTCCATAGGGTGGACCGTTTTACTGAGCACAAACATGACAAAAGAGGTTATTTTCTCCCACTCTATTTAGTCTATTTTCATAGAGATTCACCTTTGCCTGTGGTCTTTTTCTTCTCTTCAGATGTACTGCCCAAAGTTGAGACGAGACTGGTGTTGGTGGGGGAGGCCGGCAACATCGCAGAACTTGATAAAGCTCTTCAGGTACCAAAGAAGAGAGTTGAGTTTATATAGATTGAGCTTTATAAAGAACAGCTACATTATTGAGGTTAAATAACATATCAGACCCTTCTGAAGTATTTCAAGTTCATTGTGAGTTCAGCCGGAGTAGAAAAGTTTCTAAATCTTCTAATCTGATTAAAAGTAATCAGTTTGCTAACAGGAAGGAAGTCATTTTGTGTTGGTCAGCTTAGTACAAAAAAAGATTCAAATGCAAACCTTCCATTTGCCTTAACTGAATTTTAAGGATGGTCTAGAGTATCTGTATGTCTTCTTGCTTGCGTGTTCTTAAAATAAAATTAAAATGGAATTAAAACGGTAGTTTAATTAACCTTAAATATCTATGTGAATGATAATTGTATGACTTTTTGCCTTGAAGCCAGAAATCTGGCTTCTGACATGGCTTTAAAAAATAATAAAAATTATTCAATAAAATTAAAATAAAATAAAATGTAAAAAATGTTTTTGGAATAAGCCTCTTATGCTCACCAAGGCTACATTTATTTGATAAAAACAGTGAAAACATAATTGTGAGATTTTACATTTAAAAGTAATTGTTTTCTGTTTGAAATATTTTAAAATATATTTTATTCATGTGACGCAAAGCTGAATTTTCTGTATGATTACTCCAGTCTTGAGTGTCCCATAATTCCTCAAAAATCACTCTAATAAGCTAATTTGGTGATTACATATTAATATTAATATTGAACAATTATAATATCTTGTGGAAACTTTTTTTTTTCTTTAATGAATAGAAAGTTCAAAAGAATAACTTTCTTTGTCTTTACTGTCTTTACTTTTGATAAGTTTAATGCATGTTTGCCTAATAACCCCCCCCTCCCCCCCAAAAAAAGAGCTCCTTGTGTCTCCAAAATTGGACATTAATGTATTTCTT
Organism: Carassius auratus; assembly: GCF_003368295.1. NCBI lineage: Eukaryota > Metazoa > Chordata > Actinopteri > Cypriniformes > Cyprinidae > Carassius > Carassius auratus. The sequence goes on along the minus strand of NW_020524892.1, from coordinate 157,295 downwards.
CTATAGCACCTGCGAATGTTTGGCAAATTCTAATTAAAAATATTTCCATATGTGCCTAGTATGACAAAGGAATTGTTTTGCCATTTTTTTATTCATTTATTTGTTTTTGTCATGCAGTGATAAATCATTGAATTGCGCTCCTCCTTATGATGAAATGTCACTTGTCACAAAAAAAAAAGAAGAAAATAAATATTATTATGCTTTGTGTGTTTTTATGATTAAAGTAGACATACGGTAGGTCTTTGTTTCATTTTGTGAAATATCTGATTGAGCTGTTTGAGTCCAGGACAGATGCAGAATTTGGCCAAGTGTGTCAGTAGAACAGCAGCTTTTGAGGACCGTGTTCTCTGGTTCTGAACTGGATTCGATGCTGATGAACATTTTACTCCACATTCTTACACTGACATGTGGTATGTGGCTGTTTAGAGTAAACTGATGAAAGAAAGGTTATGAATGTTCCTTGGTTTGCTCCGACAGTTGCGTTTGGAGGGAACGCAGCTCAGTGATGGGGCATTTAGGTTCAGAGCTTGTTAAATGAGGATAAATGTGTGTGGATTCGGGATGAAAACTTCACATGTAGTGTTCAGGGGAGGCTTGGGATGTTCCTGAAAGTCTCCTCTCGTTGCCCTTGACATGATGTGAGAAGACTTCAGATGTAGCTGCTTCTTTTAGTAATCTGTTCTCCCAGCTCTTACGCAACTTAACATAGCAGAACTTCCTCCTGGACTTTTCTTGACATTTGTTTGAAGTTCTCATCATGGTTCTGACAGGTTGTAAGGCCCTCCTGCCTGGGAAATTTATCAGCTTTGGGTTGCCAGGTTGACATCAATTCTTCATTTTTACAGGCCATCACAATAATGGAAGTCCCGGTGGTAAAGATTAAAGAAGGGCAGCCGGGCACAGAGGCGTGTGAGAAATTGATAAAATCTATAGTCAATATGGTACGTCTCGGCACCTGGAATCTTTGCATGCTTGAGAGCACTGGGGGATTGGCAGCATGGTTATTAAGGGGGGATTCGATGTGGCACTGTGCTGTTTAATATCAAGCTCACTCACACTGGTGGTCTGGACTAAATTCTAACAGTGTGTTCTAACAATGTGTTCTGTGTTTGTCCAGCAGGTGGCCTTTAATCCATTGAATTACAATTACCGTAACCGTATTTCAATCAGTTATGTAATCAGCACGGCTTTAGTTTCTTGTTAATTTTTTTTATCTTTATTTTCACATGCAGGTAAGTCACGGAATAGTCATTTAAATGGCAATTATAATCAAATGACAGGAATAATGGAAATTTCTGCACTAACATCTCCCTTCAGTTCCCTTAAAAAAAACATCACGGGCTGTTCACAGCGGACGTATTCTTTCGAACTGATTAAAATGCAGTTAAAAAAGTAGTATTGTAACATATAATTACTATAATTTATAATTTGTCACATGACTCTTCAGAAATCAGTCTGATATGCTGATTTGCTGCATAAGAAACATTTCTCATTAATGTTGAAAATAGCTTTGCTGCTTAATTTTGTGGAAAATAATTTAATTCAAATAGAAAATTATAGAACCCCCCCCCAGCATTTATTTTAAAGAAAAATCTTTTGTAACCTTATAAATGTCTTTACTGTCTCTTTTGATCAATTTAATGTGTTCTTAACCAAATAGAAGGATTAATTTCTATAAATTACAAACATAACATTTTAAATATTTAATAAATGTAAAATGTTCTAATTTTGATTGGCTTCAGAACATTTCTGCCACTGAATAAAAAGTAAAAACATTTTTAATTATCCCATAATAATTTTCTCATAATTGCGTGATATAAACTCGCAATTGTGAGTTAAAAAGTCATAATTGTACGGTATAAAATCGCAATTTTGAGAATCTCAGAGTTGCGTAATATACTGATTAAATGCTAAATGCATAAATGTAAATTAAAATAAACTCGCAATTGCGAGAACACATCAGTTTTCTCTTTCTCTCGCAATTGCGTGTTATAAAGATGTAAACTCTCAAATGCAAGAAAGTCAGAATTGTAAGTATATATATATATATATATATATATATATATATATATATATATATATATATATATATATATATATATATATATATATATATATATATTTTTTTTTTTTTTTTTTTAATTCAATCGTGGACACAGGCTTCCATATAAGTGAGTGATTGATAATGGCAAAGAAAATAAGACATAGAAATTGGCAGAAATGAGCATGTACAAGTAAATATCTGATATTGGCAGATACAATGGGATTAATTTGATCCTGTATCATCTAACTGTCCTGTGTGAACCGTCCTGAACTGACACTTGTGTTTGTACACGCTACATCCACATTTGACAGATGACTGCTGTCTTTCTCCAGCGTATCATCTGTCAGAACCCTTTAACATCTCTGAGATCCCTTTTACCAAAAGAGAGATCTCTGAAAGGAGAGAAATTCGAGTCACAGTCCAGCTAATGTGTTTCCTGATATTCTCATTGTCCTCTTTATGGTAGTTATGAATTTCTCTTCATCCCTGTTAGGATATAAACACCCCCTATATCAAAACTGACAATGTCAGAGATTTTGGTGACGGCGAGAACTGCGAGTTCGAGACGGTGTTTGTGTTGAAAGACTTCCAGGCTCCCGAATACAGCTTCCTGTACAAGAATGACAACCGTATCCTGGGGCCTCCTGCCGTGATGCACTGCGCCAGCAAGGGAGAGGTAAAATCTGAAATAATACTGCGCCAGCACACACAGAATCACAGCCATCACGCAGGGTTTTTTTTCTCCTGAGGCAGTGAAATAGTTTGATACTACTATGCCGTCACGGGTTGAGTAAAAGCCTGTTGAAATAAAGTTATTTTTCCAACCGAAACGGATTCGTAAGCAGCTTTGATTGCTCCTGTAAAGCCTGAAAAATGTTGCTGGCTTATCTGAGTGTACACAGGAGTGTCTGCTTGACTCCCTCAGATATTCCAAAGTGAAACGAACACTTGGCTGGCTAGCGATTGGTACCAGACAGAAAGATTAAGTCGGACGAACACTAGAATATAGATATGTCTACACAAACTCCAAACCAGTGAGAAATGAAGGCTTGTCTTATTATTGTTAAATCTAGCGGTGCTCAACTTAGCTGCCACTGTACAAAGACACACAGTATTCATACACACACACACTAAATGTATGTTTCATGAATAAGTGTTTATGTATTAATATATTTTTGTGTATAATTTTTTGTTTTGTTCATTGATTTGGTGATGCTGATTTGGTGCTCAGTTATTATTGTTGCTCAATTATTAATACTAGTTCTAATTATCAGTGTTAATTGTGTAAACAATGCTATATAATAAGAGAAAACTATATAATAAACCAAATAAATAATTAAAACTATAAGTATCTGCTGAGAGGCAACATTGGTTGTTGGAACGTTGGTTGCAACTGTACCTTTAAGACTTCTAAATGCAGATGACCTTCTGTTTTGATTGATAAACCTACCTGTCCTCTGGTGTGTTTTTTTGGTGATATGTTGTTTTTCAGGTTATTTTTTTATGTGCATCCCCATTTTTGTGCTCTGATTTGATGCATATTAATGGTATTCTCCGTGTCCTCGTCCGTAGCCTCTGCCGTTCTCCTCCAGGCCTCTCTACTCTATGACCATGCTCAACTTGTCTCTCTGCTTCACCGGATTTCGTAAAAAAGATGAAGTGGTGAGTTCTGCATGTCCACTTGTCTGAATCAAAAACAGCCCATAGTATCACTGTCAGGTTACTTGCTCTAATTAACTGTGCTTTTCTTCAGGTTACCCTGGTAAATCTTGTCCATCACATGGGTGGCATCATCCGAAAAGACTTTGACAGTACTAAAGTCACACACCTCATCGCCCGTTCAACACATGGTGAAAAGTACAGGGTATGTACCACCACATCCACACGTATATACATATCATCCTTACTATATATACTATATATAGTATTTTAATATGCTGTGTTCCTGTGGCTCAATGGTAGAGCATTGCGTTGGCAGCGCAAAAGGTCATGGGTTCAATTCCCAGGGAACACGCATACTGATAATAAAACAAAAAAATATATGTATAGCCTGAATGCACTGTAAGTTGCTTTGGATAAAAGTGTCTGCTAAATTCATAAATACAAATGTATGCTGCCACATATCAGATCAAATCACTTATTTACCCCACCGTATCCACCAGTGTAAAAGATGAGTTAAAGACTTCACTCTGTGCTCCACAGGAGAGCGAAATATATATGCATAAGTGTAAGGACAGTATATGTGCATGCAATACACCAATGTGGTTTTTGATGTTGTGGATGGAAAGCAGTTTAAGGAACTCTTGATGGAACATTCTGATGTCCTGAGTTTAGTTTGAGGTCCTTGTAGCATGGGAGCTTGTACTGTTTAAAAGTTTAGGGGTTAGTAAGGTTATTTATTTATTAATCTTACTGGAAATAAAAACTTTTATTCAGCAAGGATGCATGAAATCAAGTGTGACTGTAAATGCGTTCATAATGTTCATGGCGAGCATCTTGGTTCAAGGCTCAAAAATATGAAGCAGCACATCTGTTTTCAGCGCAGATAATAATAAATGTTTCTCGAGTAGTAAAGCAGCGTATTAAACCGATTCCTAAAGGATCATGTGACCCTGAAGACTAGAGTAATGATGCTGAAAAGTCATAGGATTAAATGACATTTTCAAATATATTAATGAAATAGAAAAATTCTTAAAACATAGTCTATGTACATTTCTGTAATATTGGCATGCAATTATGTGAATGTATGTTTTTAAATATTAAACCCTATACTAAAAAGACCTCGACCAGGCCGCTTCAGTAGAGTTTGGTCAATTCCATCTCGCTTTTTCGAATCCCAGAAACCTTTGTAGTCTTGTTTGAAGAAAGCTGTTAAATGATTGACCTTCATTTTCTCATTATTAATATATCAATTCTTCAAAATCAGTCTAGCTGAAGAGTCTTTTGTCTTTTAGTCAGTGATGACTGTTTCCTGGTGGTTCCTCCAACCCCAGGTGTGCTCTCCGTAACAGGGTCTACTGTCTGCAGCTGACGTGTCTGTGTTATTTAGAGAGGGTTTGATTAAAACCGTTCTCATGTATCTCTCCTCACAGTGTGCTGAATTGGGCTGAATCATTCATTAGTCTCATGCATAATGCATGCACCAGGCTTTGGTGAGAGGATCTCTTCCCTCCAGATGCTATTCACTGCTTTCTTTTCTCTTTTTTTCTTTCAGCTGGCAGTCTGCATGGGCACACCCATCCTCACCCCTGAGTGGATACACAAGGCATGGGAGCACAGAGATGACATGTAAGAGAGTGTGTGTGTGTGAGGCATAAAAATCTCTCTTGCGTCAATCCCGCTCACAGTGTGAATGATGAGGCTGTAATGTCCAACAGCTGCTGGTGCGCGCGCCTCCCCACTTCCAACGGGTTGTGACATTTTCTACACATCTATTGAACACTGAACCTGACCTTTCACATTAATGACCTGCCACCGTTGGCTGGATGTTGACTGAAGGGATTGTTCTTTCATTCTCACCCCCTCTGCGCTCACCAGACTTAATGGAGACAGATTTATTCAATTTGAAATCAAAATTGATCATGTACTGTCCTTGTTTCTGCTGTCATTGTCCATGCTGCATCAGCGCACACTATTCTGTAGGGGAAAAATTGGAAGTTGTATTTTCAAACTTATGTTGTTAATATACAGTTCATTGTGTGCTCCCTAGACATTCACATTTAGAGAACATAATGACGTATAATGTTCCCTTTAATTTATTTCTTCAGTTTCTTTACTTGCTTTTACCAAGTTCTTTAAATCTTAAAACTTGCAGAAACCCTGAAAAAGCCAGATATCTATTTGGTTATGGTTTTTTGCCAGGACTTTTCAAATGAAACCTGACTTCCATAGGAGAATCTATAAGTCAAAATGAAAATAAAATTATTTTTAAAATGTTTAATTACTAAAATTGTTTAAGATGTCTAAAATTAACCGGACCCCCCTTTTTAGTTTATTTTTATTTCAACAAATGTACTAAAGGTACATATTGGCAGCGCTAATATTGTCAGTCTTGTCTTGGGCAAAGGCAGGTACTGTAGTCAAAAAGTTTGGGAAGCATTTTTCCAGCGGGTCCACCATAACTTTTACAAAATAATTTTTTAGAGCCATCAAAGTTATGTTTCTACATCTAACATCATTAGAGAAAACAATTGTTATGCATAATTAGTATTTTCAGTAATTTGTTCTTACTTAAAAACAGTAATGATTTAATTGATCCAATAATTTAATTTGCAAACAGCACATCTTAATATTATGAATGCAGATATAAACTAATATTAACTGTTAATAAAATTGGCTAATTAATTAACAATAATAATATTACGCTATATAAGTATAAATGCATCTGTGAACATGAAGCCGTCTTTAGATTTTAAGATTGCTCTTGTGGTATGTCTGATGATTTTTTTTGTTTTATTTTTCTTTAGTAACTTCCATGCAGGCAACGAGGAGTTCCGCACCGTGTTTAAAGTCCCTCCATTCCAGGATTGCGTGCTGAGCTTTCTGGGCTTCTCTGAAGAAGAGAGAAGCAACATGGAGGAGAGGACGCAGAAACATGGTATTGAACTCTAATCTATCAGTGTCTTTTTATCAAACATAATTTCATGCTTTGAAATAATTCTCGATTAAGCAAAACCTTTCACTCTTATTCATCTGAGATGTTGACCTCAGGATATACTACAGGATATACTGTATTTTATTGTTAGACCTTCTCTGTTAAAGCAAATGACCCCTGACTTCTGCTTTTTAAAGAGCGTGCACTGTTTGTTTTGTCCAGGTGGACGGTTCCAGGCGGTGGGTGATGAAAGATGCACCCACTTGGTAGTTGAGGAGAACTCCATTAAAGAACTACCTTTTACTCCCTCCAAAAGACTCTATGTAGTGAAGCAGGAGGTATGAACTTGACTTAAAGTCTCACAAGCACACACACTAGGCTTTGTGCAGGTCCTTAATAATAGTGTTTAAAAACCCACTGTTATTTTACACCGCTTCCTGTCTGTAGTACGTTAGCTTGTGAGGAGTGGGAGTCTTTTTTTGGCACATCTCAGCTGAGTTACGATCATGAATGCATCAGTGTTTATTTAAAGGCGTTAATAAAAGGTTCAGATGAAGTATTTTAAATGAATGTAATTTATTTCTCATTCTGTGTCTTTCTGCAGTGGTTTTGGGGCAGTATACAAATGGATGCCCGTGCTGGGGAAACCATGTACTCTTATGAAAAGGTACTAAAAAGTTCAAAATTATATTTAACTTTTTTTCTGCATAATAATGCAAAACTTAAGTTTTAATTAAAGTTAAAAAAGAAAAAATAGTGGACCTTATTCTTTAAGTATGGTTTAAAAAGTATCCCATAATGCATTTCGTAAAAGGGATCATTCTGCCAGGAATGAATATTGTCATTTACTTAACCTGTGTGAGTTTTTCTTCTGTTGAGCACGAAAGAAGATTTTTTGCAAGTTTAAACCAAGTAAAAGGTTTTAAAGAATTAAATACGAAAATAAAAGGAAAGTTTTAATGTCAGATTAGTTTCCTACATAATTTGCACACTCCAAAAATAATTTGTTTGTTTTCAGTAGCTGGTCTTCTGAATACATTCCAAATTTGTGATCAGATTTAGTAAAGAAATGTAATTGATTTAACAGCTTCATAAAAAGCGCTGCACTCATATCTGTTGTCACTGTGTCTTCCTCTCAGCCTGAGAGTCCTGCGATGAAGAAGGCCGTGTCTCTGCTGTCTATCACGACACCCAACAGTGGCCGGAAGCGTCGCCGTCTTAGAGAAACTTTGGCTCAGCTCACCAAGGAGACCGAGATTTCTCCCTTCCCACCGCGCAAAAGACCCTCGGCTGAACACTCCCTCTCCATGGGCTCCCTGCTGGACATCTCCAACACACCTGACACCTGCAAAGCCAGCGGAGGTGAAACGAATGATCTGATATGACATGTGACTAGAAACCAAATAATATAAAACGCCCCGTGACTTCCATGGGTTAGACAAACAAGCAGAAGAATGTTAAAAAAATAAATAAAATTCAAAATTGTGTGAGAGAGTTCTAAAGCTCTCCAGACGTTGATCTCTGAGGTCCAGGGTGATCCCAGTCAGAGTGTGTTTTAGATGAGTGAGGCCACTTTCTTTCAGAACGCAAGCGCAGGAGGAGCAGCGGTAGACGGAGGAGTGCCAGACAGAGTAGATCAGAGAAAGAGAGGCTACTGCAGCGTATCAGCACTCCTGTGTACAGAAAGGAAACAGACCAGACAGGGGACATTCATGGTAACTTTAGCCCAGGGTTTAGGATGTATACAAACATTCATCTATGCCATTAACATAGTCTTTTTACTAAATGTAGAAAGTTAGTTATTTTTTTTATTATATTTCATTTATGGAATAATGTGAATAACCACAGAAAATAACAAAAACACATTAACAAAAAAAATAGTTTAATTGAATTGAATCACCTTTACTAAACATGCATATGATTTTTGTCTTAAAACAGAAATGAATGAAGATTAACTGATGCCATCAGTGCATTTTACTCTTTACCATGTGCTCTGATTGATTGATTAAATTTTTTTTAATATATATTTTTTTAACATGGAACATTGCTTTTTATATTCCTCTATCAATACTTTGTTCGTGAAACCTTGCACAATTTAACACATGAGATTTATATTACAATTTCATTTTTTTCTATCAGATTTTCGAGCAGATTTTTTGAGAAAAGGGATGAAACCTATCTGAGGATAAGAAGTAACAGTGTGTGATTTACAGCTGCTCATCTCTGCTTATGCGTTTCAGAGAATGCCAAACTTCCCAAAAGCTCAACTCCCGCCCTTCCTAAACAGTCAGCGCGCTGGCAGGTCTCCAAGGAGCTCTACCAAACAGAAAGCAACTACGTTGATATCCTGGCCACGGTCCTGCAGGTTTGTGTTCTGTGTGTGTGTGTGTGTGTGTGTGTGTCTTACGTGTTCTCTTTCTCCTTCTGGCCTTATCAAACTGAACCAGTGCCTCTGACCAGTAGGGGGGAAAATGAATTAGATTTGGACACCAGTGCCATGGACATTTGAGCTTTGCTTTGTACCCCTACATTTGGAGCTCATGCGAACGCACACGCATACTTCTGTGTCTGCTTGCATAGTAAATGCCACATCATATGCCCGCAATCAGAGCCCAGCAAATTTCACTGAACAGTCAGATCATCAGGCAATACTGAATAGCCTGACCTTTCCATTGTGGTCCACTGGATCTTCATTAAGTTTATGGAGTAGCTGTCAAATAGAGGTCTGTACGAGACTGACTTTCCCAGTTTCCACTCCTGCAGAACTGTACTTTGTTTGCATTTTGAATGTTCTCAACAGTTTAGATTATTAAACTTAAAAAAAAAATTAAATAAATAAATAGTGGCAAGACTAATGTGTTCTAGATGGTCACATAACCAGTGTGTGGGAGCCAGAATTCTAACTGGTTGGTAGGGGATCAAATACTTTTTAATCACTGAAATGCAAATAAATTTCTGGATGGTATTCTGTCTTTATACGTTAAAATAAACCTACAATAAAAATGACAGACCCTTAATTTCTTCGGCAGAGGACCCACTGTGTGTGTGTGTATGTATGTATATATATATATATATATATATATATATATATATATATATATATATATATATATATACATACACACACACAAAATTCAAATAAACATTGTTACAGTTTCATAAGGGATAATTAGAATCATATTAGAATAATTTTAAGGCTGCATCATACTAAATATTGGACAAATGTCTGCTTTGATTGGATAAATTAAACTTTTTTCATCCCAGGAATAAATGGCATTTTTAAGTGTATATATAAATTTAAATAGATCATATAAAAAAATCACAATATTACGGTTTTGATTATTTTTGATCAAATAAATGCAGTCTTGGTGAACATAAGAGACCTCTTTCAAAAACATAAAAAAAATCGTACCAGTCCCAGCTTTTGTGGGTAGTTTCTAAAGGTGATATAATGCTTAAAAACTACCATTCCATAAAAATACTAAAAACTACCATTCCACTCTACTATCAAACTGTCTGCTTTGGCTGATATCTCTTGGAAGTAGCATCCTCCCATGCCTACAAATCAGAGGTTTAATTCTGCGCCGCAACAAATCTAATCAGGTCCTTTAGTGATCCCGCAGGAATGCAGACCTCTGCTGTCGAGTCCTGCACCACTGGACAGAGTCTCTGGCTCCATTCTTGCTTAGTGATCTAATTTCCTTTGTTCATCACCCCCCAGCTCTTCAAATACCCCCTGGATAAAGAGGGGCAGGTGGGCGGCCCCATTCTAGCTCAGGAAGAGATCAAGACCATCTTCGGCAGTATTCCAGACATCTACGAAGTGCACATGAGAATAAAGGTAGGCAATAATCTTTCCGAAACGCTGAGTAAAGGCAGCGTTGGCTGATGAATGTGCTTCGACAGGCGGATCTCGAGGAGTTGGTGATGAACTGGTCTGAAGAGAGAAGCGTAGGAGACATTATCCTGAAATATGTGAGTGTGATGACGCTTTGAACTCGACCTCCTCCGGCGTGAAGCTCGCAGCGCCGTCAGAGACTGAGCGGCAGCTTTTGTGATCGCTCTTTATTTTTTCAAATTCTCTTTCAGTCTAGAGAGCTGGTGAAGGCCTACCCGCCGTTTGTCAACTTCTTTGAGATGAGCAAAGAGACTATAGTCAGATGCGAGAGACAGAAGCCGAGGTTTCATGCGTTCCTCAAGGTACCATCTTCTCCTTTTAGTGTGCATAAAGGCTTCAGTTTTATATAGACACTGATATATTGGCCAGAAATAGCCAAATTAATGGAAGCTTGACCTTTTTTTTTGAGCTAACCGTAAACGAAAAAGTCTCTGCTCTGTATTTGAGTGGGTTTGTATGGGCATTTTTTTGTGAATGCCGTTTATTCACATCTTTTTTTTTCATTTTGTTAACCAGATTAATCAGTCTAAACCTGAGTGTGGCCGTCAGACTCTTGTTGAGCTTTTGATTCGTCCTGTGCAGAGACTGCCGAGTGTTGCCCTCCTGTTGAATGGTAATTCACATAAAACAGCTTGGAGCTGTTTCTAATTCAGTAAATCTGTCTGAATCCAGATGATTTCAGTAGTTGAAAAGAGATACTTTGGAGTTTGTTCGATTCGGTTTTAAAAATGAATGTTTTCCCATTACGTTAAAAAAAGGTTTGTTATGCTTCACCTCTGTATGCTGATGAAAGAACCCGATTACAGTGAATTTTGTTCTTTATAGATATAAAGAAACACACATCAGATGACAACCCTGATAAAGTGACCCTGGAAAAGGCCATCGAGTCTCTCAAAGAAGTGATGACGTAAGTTTTCCTTAAAATAAAAGATTCGGCCGAAAATGTATTTTCCGCTTTAGCTGAAATAGTGCTAAAACTGACGTTAATACAAAGATTTCTTTAAGTTCCGCTCTCTTTTAATTCTCACAGCCACATAAATGAAGATAAAAGGAAGACCGAGGGACAGAAGCAGATTTTTGATGTTGTTTATGAGGTGGACGGCTGCCCTGTGAGTAATTAGTCTTCACTTCTCTAGAAATGTCTTGCATTTACACACATCTCAGTCGAGTTCAAAGAAATCCTTCACCCAGTTCTGTCATTTACTTGCCTTTACACAAGCAGTGCAATCTTCCAAGTCTTTGAGCCAACAAATTGCAATAAAAGACGTTAGGTTCTGAAAGTCGTCACAGCTCTCAAATAACCTCACATCATTTCTACGCCTCAACCAAAAGATCTGAAGTGACTATATTATGACCAATGGAATTTTTCGTGCCCTTTTTAAATAGTATGATGTAAGCATGCTTCAACATTCACCAAGCAAATCTCCCTCGCCAGTCCAGCCCGACCATGAAAACGGGTCATTCACAAATCATCATAGTCAGAACCATAACGCATCACGGTCCATTTTCACCCTGATACCCATTTATTATTCAAAATTTTGAAACCAATCATAGGAGAGAGATCAAAGTCTGTTTAAAGGTATATTTCAAATTTGAAAGCTACAGTAGCAGAAACAGACGGGTTTTAAATAGTCATATAAAACTAACTTGACGGTTTTTGCTGCTAGAAACCTTGTCTAAATGCTACAAATGTGGCTTTTTCACAGTAAATGGTAAAGTGTGACACTGTATCGTTGGCTGCAGTTCCTCTTTTCTCTGCAATGAGAGATGCAGACGTGCTGTCTGAAACTTTCTCTCAATACTAAATGGATCCGAGTGAGTCAGCTCATGTTGTCTCCTGTCAGAGAACAGCTGCGTCTAGAGACGGGGCTGCCAAACCAATAAGAGCATGCAGTTGGGAGTGCTTTTCCTGGATCAGTTTGGCTTTTGTAGCTCATGGGAACTGAAGCTGCATGGACACAACGGAGTCTGATCCAGGAACAGCACTCTGAGGAACCTGCAGGCTCAGGGACAGGAAATGCAATGTGTTTATCGGCCGTAGTGTTTGGTAGAACAAACTTCTGCACACCAGTCACTTATAATTAATTCATTTGCTGAAAAGCTTGCAAATGTTTTGCAGGATGGAAACTTATTTATTTATTTATTTTTGTATGTTTGTGTGCGCCTGCAGGCCAATCTGTTGTCGTCACACCGGAGTCTGGTTCACAGGGTGGAAACCATTGCTCTGGGAGACAAACCCTGCGATCGGGGAGAACATGTCACACTCTTTCTGTTCAACGACTGTTTGGAGGTAAAGCTCAGTCTTTCTTGGTCACAGCACCATAACCCTCCACCAGAGATGTATAAAGTACTAGAGAACCATACTTGAGTAAAAGTACAAGTGCTCTATCAAAAAAGTGACTTGAGTAGAAGTAGAAGTGCTCTTTAAGCACCACACTTAAGTAGAAGTACTAAAGTATTCAACATTTTTTGTACTTAAGTATTGCAAGTAGTCTATTTTAAAATTTACTACTCAAGTACTGAAAGTAAAAGTAGAAGTATTGTGTTATGTAGCTATTAAAGAAAGTAGTCAAAAGTTTGAACATATATTGTTTTTACTATTTCAAATGATTAACCTAAAGGACAATCACAATTCCTTTGACTGTAACTTCTTGTAAACAAAAAAACGGTGACTAGGGTTAGTTATCCCAATTTGCAAAATGATGTCATTAATAACTTACCCTCATGTTGTTTCAAACCCTTAAAGGGAGGGTGAAATGCTCGTTTTCACTCAATATCCTGTTAATCTTGAGTATCTATAGAGTAGTACTGCATCCTTCATAACTCCAAAAATTCTTTAGTTTTATTATATTCATAAGAGAAAGATAGTCTGTACCGATTTTTTCCGGAAAAACACGAGCGTCTGTAGGCGTGACGTGTGGGCGGAGCTAAAGAATCACGAGCGCCAGTAGGCTTTTGCGCTGATAGCATTTGGAAGCTTGAGGACAAAACCAACCAAAAACAAACCATGGCTAACAGTCAGATTCAGCGTATATTTATGATCCAGAGGCTGAAATTTAACAAGAGCAGCAGCAACAACAGCGGCTCTATGTGGTATGTACTGAAACTGTATATATATTTGCTTAGCGGATTTGGAAAATGATTAAGTTCCACTTTGTCGTTTTTTTTTTTTAAGCTGTACATGTGGAAAGTGCAGTTTGATGACAACATCGCATGTTGTTTACTTGATGTGCTTACGCGCCGATAGCTAAGTTAACAACACAGAGATATTTGAAGCAGTTTTACTCACCGCCTGCGGTTCCAACACACGATTGTGACCCTTTTTCGTTGGGACTGCATTATCCTTAAGAAATAAACGATGTGGAAATCCGTCGTCAAACTGGGCCTTGTTTGTTTTGCATCTTCGAAATGCAGGGGAACAAACACAAACACTTGCACAACTCCGTTGATGCTCTGTAAAAATAAACTCCATCCACTGGTCCCTTAATGCTGTTTCTCTTTTGGTAATCTGTGCAGGGTTGTCTTGCCCTGGCAACCAAAAACACACTCCTTTTGTGAGATTTCGCGACGCTCTTGCTTTGATCAGTGAAGTCTGTTGTGCTCTCAGTGCTGTGCTATACGGGAGCGCGCGCTCTTCTTCTTCTCTAAGAGCGCGCGCTCTTCCGGCAGACGCGCCCTCAGGACCCATATACGGAAATTCCGCTCCATCTAACGTCACACAGAGCCATACTCGAAAAAAACTTTACGAAACTTGTGACAACCCGGAAGTAGTATTTTTGGAACAGAAATACTCCTTCAATCATACAACTTAATTTTTTAAACTTTGTCCATATTTAGCATGGGAATCCAACTCTTTAACTGTAAAAAACTCAGTATGCATGAAATAGCATTTCACCCCCCCCTTTAAGACATCAGAGGGTCATTTAGAATTTTTTGAAGCATCGAAAATACATTTTGCTCCAAAAATAGCAAAAACTACGACTTTATTCAGCATTGTCTTCTTTTCCGTGTCTGTTGTAAGACAGTTAAAAACAAAGCAGTTTGTGATATCGGGTTCGCGAACGAATCATTCGATTTAACCGGATCTTTTTGAAACAGTCCACCAAATCGAACTGAATCGTTTTAAACAGTTCGCGTCTCCAATACGCATTAATCCACAGATGAATTAAGCTGTTAACTTGTTTAATGTGTCTGACACTCCCTCTGAGTTAAAACAAACCAATATCCCGGAGTAATTCATTGACTCAAACAGTACACTGACTGAACTGATGTGAAGAGAGAACTGAAGATGAACAACGAGCCGACCCAGATAATGACTCGTTCGTGAGTCAAGAACAGTTTCTGTCAAACGCGTCCGATTCGTGAACCGAGGAGCTGATGATACTGCGCATGTGTGATTTAGCGTGAAGCAAACAGACACACAGAGCGTCTGGAACCGAACTGATTCTTTTGGTGATTGATTCTGAACTGATTCTGTGTTAATGTTATGAGCCCATGTGCAGTCAACGCCAATGACGCCATTGCATCGAGCGCAAAAGAATCGGTGAACTGTTTTCTTCAACTGGTTTATTGAATCGAACTGTCAGAAAGAACTAACGTTACTGGTCATCCGAAAACCGATGCAACCGGTTCTTGACTCGTGAACGAGTCATTATCTGGCTCGGCTAGGTGTCCATTTCTCTCTTCACAGCAGTTCAGTCAGCACGCGCAGTCTCGCTTGATTCGCTCAATGATGTGCCAGCTTTCATCAAACCTGCCATCTACAGTTCTGGCAGTGGTTTGTAATGGAATGATTCGTAACATTATTATAATTGTAACGAGTAACGATGCAGCACATAAAAAAAATATCGGAGTAAAAGTATTAAACTCAGCTAAAATATGTACCGAAGTAAAAGTGGAAGTAGGAGAAAAAAATAATACTCTAGTAAAGTACAGATACCGCCTTTTAGTACTTAAGTACAGTAGTGAAGTAGTTCTACTTCGTTAATATACATCTCTGCCCTCCACCCATCACTTCTTCATAATGCAAATGCTCCATCAGGTTCCCCAAAGCAGTGCCGCTATATGAAAGACATTAATCTTGATTTCTGGTCTTGTTTATGGTGTTAGATTAATGAAAGCGTTATGAGGTATTATGAGCCTTATGAGCTAGCTAGAGTTTCTCCATATTGTTATTATTACACCCACATTGCATTTGAATAAATGATTAAATTGATTTCATTTAAGTGAATGTCAAGTATCAGATTGACTGCACTTTGGAGCTATGCACAGTTGGTTTTTTGGAGCTATTAATTGACATTTAGCATTTATTTTTGTTTATGTATCTGGATCTTTCCAGTCATTTCAGTTTACATTTTAATAAAAAAAATTAATTAATTGACAGCTATTTGAATACACCCCACCAGTGATAATCATGTTTTCCTTCATTAAAATACTTTTTGGCTATTTAAAATGATCTAGGTTATGTTACGTTTTTTGTTTTAGTCCTGCACCTTTTTAATATTTTGCCTATTCTTCCAACGTAAAGTATTTTCTATAAAAAAAATAAATAAAACCCAAACACCATGTAAGACTGACAGAGCACACTGTTTAATGTGTTTGAGATGTGCGGTTTTCCTTAATGTGTAACTTGCATTTTACAGGTATTTTCTCCATGTGTAAATGTTAAAAAAGCCATGGAAATATTTCCATTTTGCTGTCAGAAGTGCATGAGTTCTTGCTTTAGTGTTTCTCAGCTAAACTACACAGACTTCATTTAGAACGAGAGCGCCAAAAAGACAGCTCAATGAAATGGGAGCGCAGTAACTCTGACTACTATATATATATACTATATAAATATTCTTTCTGAAATATTTGTAGTCGGACAATAAATGTGACATAAGTAGAATTTTAACCCTACAAGTAAGTGTATTTGTATGATATGTAATGGGGTAATCAAAATGGCGTTTTTTAGTCAATTAGTCTGTGCTTTTTATTACTTTAATTTTTAGTTTAGTAACTTTTAACTTCTGCTTTGCAATATAAAAACAAAAAATATATATATTTTCAGTGTTACAAAGTAATTTGATTTTGCACATAATATACTGTATGCCTACATGCTTGCATTCACTTTGTTTACTCCAAATACAAAATACCAAGATATATAGTGTAGTAGGGCTGAACGATATGGACAAAATTTCATATCTCGATTTTCATGCCAGATATCGATACGATATGACTACGTGTTCTTTTGCTAAGCACGACCTGCACAACATGTCACTCTGGTTTACATCGTCTTTTCTGAATCCAAAACACTTCCAAATTATGGAAGATGATTTATGTTTTGGCACCAAGTCAGATTCTGCACTGCCACCGGGCGCATTATCTCACACACTTATTTCTTTCTTTCTAATTTATCCGCTGTCTCTGTACAGTGTGCATAGACGTTGGAACAGGGGGGGCTGGGGGGACGGCCAAAGACAGGCGCGCTCAGAGCTAGTGCGGTCACTTTTGTGAAAAAAATCGTTTTCGATTTTTATGACATAAGTGTTCATTGAATCAATTGTAAAATCGATTTTCCATGTCAAAAAAAAAAAAAAGTTTCCTTTTTCAACGTCAAATAACAGACGAACGTAAAGAGAGCGCTGGAAATGCACAAGTCAGCAATATTTCTTATTCATTGTCATGAGTGCAACATTCTCGAAGAAATACATATGCAGAGGGGACGGCTGCCATAACAAAAGAAAAACATCACTGCAGGCTTCAACCAGGCTGCATTTATGATTTAGGCAATTCAAAAATCTCCAAGATTATTTTTAACAAGGATTCAATCCATTTAAAAAAAACTGTTAAAAAAATGAAACTTTAAATGGACTTGAGAATGTGTGTTTTTTATTGAACGTAACCGACACTAGGCAGGCATATTGTAATGCTCAAAAAGGTGCAAAATAAGGCCATTAAAAATTTATTGGACAGGAAAACAAGTCAACATTTTCGGGGTCCAGAGCAGAGCATTTTTTATTCACTGTATGTCGAGAATATGCGCTCCGACCGCACTGATGTCCCAGGGACACTCAGCTGCGCAAGGTGGGGGTATTACTGCCAATTTCCACCACAAAAGCCGGTTGCTCTCAGCTTGCAATTGTCCTTTTCATAACTCGTCTACTGCGCCGCGAGACCTCCAGACGTGCGTAAACGTGTCTTTACATTGACTAACATTGAAATCATTCGCGCCAGACGAAGAGGTCGCTTTCGACGTCATTGGGTCTTACAGGAGCTTAAAATTGCTGGTATTTTCTGTCTAGCTCTCGGAAGGCATTCTGCACTTTCGGATTTCCTTTTCTTTTTCTGCTTGTTTGTGAGTTTTGTTACATCTATTTTTTTTTTATTGTTTAATTATTTTAAATTAATAGTGTACATATTTGGTTAAAATTGATTCCCTATTTTCATTTTGGAAAACTTTTTTTGGTTTGTCCGATCGATTGTGCAATCGATTTTCGAACTAAAAGTGACAGCCCTACTCAGAGCTGTCATATATCACAACTTTTCAGTGTTTTCAACCACATACTGTTTATTTTAGTTTTCAAACAAATAAATTCACATAAGTACTAAAAAACAATACATTTAGAGTTTGTTAAATACACACTGATGTCTATGGAAGAGGTAATAATAATCCTTTCCATTATAATTCGCAATGACGCGTCACCATGGAAATGCCGCCCCCCTCTCACAATATAGTTCCCACTGGTAGTGTGGGCGCACTGGCTTTAGCGGTGCATTCAAGGGGACTCGTAAAACTGATGTTTGTTGTGACTGCCAGAGTTGTATGCAGGGCGAGCGCGGAGAGGGGAAATCTATATCGTCTATATCGTTGCTTTTTTCGATATAAATATCTTGAAAGTTCACATCTAGATATAGATACGATAACGATATATAGTTCAGCCCTATACAGTATGATATATATATATCATAAAAAACAGTAAATTGTTTACCCCCACTCCACCCCACCAAACCACCACCCGCCTGCCACGCTCACCACACTGATGGTACTCAGAACTAATTTCCGATGTTGGCAGGTCTGCACCAAGTATAACCCCAAAAAAATTAATGATTAAATTATTAATATTTGTAAAATACTTTATAATGTTTGCGAGTATGCAACATGTCAGGAAAATGTTATGACTTTGGAAAATCTATGAACATTTTTTAATATTTCCTGTCTGAGAAACTAGCTAATGTATTTAAATTAGATTTCAAAGTTTTGGTGTGTTTTATTTATTTTTTTACCCTTTGTCATAGACCTGAGTGGACATCTCTTTTTTTTAAATTTTGCTTTTGTCGTCTTCTCCAAATTTTCGGCAACCTCAACAATTGTTTGTTCAGTTAATAGGCAAGTGGTACCGTTGAAGGAAAAAGAAGTGAATAATTTATGGGTGTGCAATCTGTGCTTGCTGACTCAACTCTCTGGCCTGTTCCCCAATTAGAGAGGGGATGCGTTTAAGCACTTTGGAGGTTGCTAGAATGTGCCGGCACGTGGCTGTGGTCGTCTTTGCCCAATGCTGGTTCTGGCCTGGTAATGAGAAAAGGGAGAAGAGAAGACTCCGAGTGATCAATTATTCATTTTAGGAAATCCTCTGCATGCATATGTCACCCCAATATGCATTACATATTTTGGCTCCACTAAAGCACCTGAAGGTCTCCCCTCTGCTCCACCAGAGTACAGGAGAGAACATTTTACGTTCCTGCATTATGAAGAAAGCTACATGTATTAAGTGTTTAATGTGTGTGTGCTTTTTCCTTCTTCGGCTTCATATACAGATCGCAAGGAAGAGACACAAGGTGATAACCACGTTCCGGAGTCCGCTGGGTCAGACACGGCCGCCCGCCCATCTCAAACACATAGCCTTGATGCCTCTGTCCCAGATCAGAAGAGTCCTTGACATCCAAGACACAGAAGGTGAGTGGACCACATGGCTCACTGCATCCCACCAAGTGCACTCGTGCATATTTTAGTTTTGTGTTCTGAATTAGTACCCTGGAGAGGGAGGTGAAGTCTGTTTATGTATAAAGTGTGTCACTTCACTGTAGAGCTGGCCAGGATATGCAGTAAGTAAGTTCTAACACTATTTTAAAGGTAAAAGACTGTAAAAATGCCATTGTAAAAACCTGTTAATTGGTTAAAGAGGTCATATGACGACGCTTAAAATAACATTTTGTATTTTTTGTGAACTGCAATGTGCTTACATGGTGTAAGGTTATAAAAACACATTATTTTCCACATACAGTATACTATTGTTGCTCCTCTCTGCCCTGCCTTTCTGAAATTATTTAAGAAGATCATCGTTCTGAAAAGTGCGGTGAGCTCTGATTGGCCAGCTATCCAATGTGTTGTGATTGGCTGAATACCTCAAGCGTGTGACGGAAATGTTATGCTCCTTACCATATTTGGGAGCGGCAACAATAATTTAATGAAATATTGTAACATTTACAATATTTATAATTGAAACATAAGAAGTCATTTTATTATTTACAGTGGGGGAACAAAAATTTAATTGGCATTACCAGAATTCCTTTGAAAAAGCATTGGATGGTTTTTCATTGAAATAACCCAATTTCTTTTTTTAGTCCGTTTTGTGCATTTGTTACATCTGTTGTTAAAATTAATATTTATTACATGATTTTAGCATTGTGTGTTATAATTATGGTGTTGTGAATTGTTATGCATGACACTTGTGCACCCTGTGCACTAATAATATTATCATAGCTCTGATTCTTCATGTGGTTTTCTCATTTCCATCTGCGTTTTGGTAGCTGTCAGTAATTATAAAGGCACAAAACGGATTATTTCAGTAGGTTTTTATTTCAAAATTATATCTGTTAATGAAAAATACAGCTTTTTACTGTAAATTGAAGAGCTACTTTTTTATTTATTTATTTTTATTTAATTTTCAAGCCTTTTCAGTCTAGTTTAGGAATTGTATTTTTGTTTAAACAGCTTAAAAATGACAAGTCTTAAAAATCGCATTACATTTTTACACGTCATGTTGCAATCTATAATTATAAACTGCAATATTTACCTTTATGTAGTTTTATTAAAGCATACGAAATGAATTTTGAATGAAAATGGAAACATATCATTGAACAAGACTTTTGATTTGACTCTTTGAAATCGATTCACAGAAATGAATGAAACTTACAGGTCCAGCAGGGTTTTTGTTATTGTCTTGAGCTGATATGCTATTAAATCGTCTGGCTTTCCACTTTCACGCCAAATAAGATAATGAAAGAATCACAAAACCAATCTGATTCCTTAGTCTTCTAAATTCAATGGCCACGTAAAAGCCCATAATATCTTAGCTAGCAATATTCACAGAATGATTTTATATTGTCCGCAGAATCATTGTGCATATTTAATATAGCACTCAGACCTGCTTTACTGGATTTTGATGAGCTAAAGACACAGGAAGGCAATAATTTTTCAAGCTATAATAGCACATTATTGATGAAGATCACATTCTGAAGCCTGGAAATTTATCTCTGATTCAGATCTGTGCAGCTCCTTGCACTGGAACCCATTTCATGTTTCAAATCAACTAATTTCCCTGTAGTGCACTTAAATATGATCAAATGTGGATGGAACGAACTCCTGCCCTACATTGTTTCCTATTGAATATTGTTTCCCTTGGAAACACGACACATTCAAGACAACCCGTGAATGTTGAACCAATCAACATCTGTATAAGTAAATATTAATACAGTTTTACTTCATATAGGATTGGTGGATGGTATTACATAACATTTTAAACTTTTTTTTTTTTTTCAAAAAAGTTTAAGCATAAATAGGCATTTTTATGTTTGTTTTATATTCTTTACGTAGACATTTCATTTAATTTATTACCGTTTCTGCACAAACCAAATGTAAGTGTTAATGTATAGCCAGCTGGTCATTATCAGAAAATAATCCATGAGAGGACGATAACAAAACATGGATTTGAAACGGTAAGGTCATGTAGAGCATAATTTTATGAGTGGCCAGTTGACTGTATATTACAAACTCCACCAGTTTATTTTTATTTTTTGCCTTTGGACTTAGATTTAGGCCTTAGTTTCAGGTCACATCCCTGACCTCACACCTCACATGTTTATCTCTCTCTCTTTCAGAGTGTCAGAACGCTTTTGCCCTGGTGGTACGTCCTCCTACAGAACAGGAGAACCTGTTGTTCAGTTTCCAGCTGATGGCCGAAGACACGCTCAAATCTGCCTGGCTCAAAACTCTCTGTCGTCAAGTGGCCAACACGATTTGCCGAGCTGATGCGGTGAGCGGACACACACACACACACACACACACACACACACACATAAAAACATAGCCACTTCCTCCTCAGATCATCCCCCTCAGGTCTGGAACAGAACTCAATTATTTATTTCATTAGCTCTGCTTTCTTTTTATTGTGGCTATAAATTAAGAGGTTCGTGTGGGCCTTTTGGTGTTTGCTAATCCTATTAGATGCTCCTGTGTGGTTAAACTGGGAGGCAGATTAATGTAATTAAGAGTGGAATTGTACTTGAACTTTACACTTAAGAGGTAGACATCTTTATCTTCATGCTGCAGAACCGCAGTTCCCGCCCAGGCCTTCTGAAACAGCACATGTAATTGGTGCTGGCAGACAGATGCATGTATTTCCCTTTATAATCAAACATCCAGACCAAACCCTGTGGCTAAATGCATTTCGGCCTGACCTGCGGTTTATCCAGCGGCCATAAGGTGGCAACCTACCCACACGTCACCGGCGTGAAATGTAGCTGCACTCGCTCTCTGCTCCTGTGAATATCAAGAAGCCCCAGCTGTTTGGAAGCCTGAACAGTGACGCTTCTCTGTGCATTTTGACAGGCCAGAAGTATCGCTGTGTATTTATTTAATTTCCCCTTGTTTTAAACAGGAAGATCTCATTCAGAGCGCCGATCCTGACTCCGTCCAAGTGAACACAAAGGACATGGACAGCACGCTCAGCCGAGCGTCCAGGGCCTTCAAAAAAACATCAAAGAAGGTAGAGAGAGGAACTTGAAAGTATTGATTTGGTCTTGATGTCAACGTTCAGGACACTTTTTTGAAAATGACATCATAAAGTAGAAAACGCAGGCAAATTCTGTACATTTGTGTTTTAGGTCACAAGAGCATTTTCTTTCACTAAAACCCCCAAGCGTGTTCTCCAGAGGGCCTTTTTAGCCAATGGGACCCCAGATGACAAGAGTCCTGGCCCAGATGGCGATCACATGGGCCGAATGTCCAGCAGCTCCACACTGGCTGTGAGTCTACACACACATTTTCACCACACAATGATACGGGATGTGTCTGTGTGCTCCTTCAGGGTGCAGTACACTCTTTGAATAAACTGAAGAAGTCTGAGTTTGACAGCTTTACAAGTGACATGAGGGTGAGGTTTTAATTTCTCTTTTTTTGGTGTGTGTATTTCTGCTGGCGTGGAGCAGAGTGGCCATTTTCAATCAACTTTTTATAGAAGTGTTACATGAGCAAGAGTGCTGTTCTGAATAGCAGCATGGCTGTGATTGGACACCATCTTTTTATATTTAATGTTTTTAGTAAAATACAGTATTGCTATTTTGGTCTTATATATATATATATATATAGCGCTGTTTGATTTTAATTTAATTTATTATGTATACAATTAAATATGAATAAAAAATAAGTAATGTGGAAAATTTAGAAAACATGAACTGGTACATAATAACAAATGGTATTGAAATGTGACTGGTATTGATAACTGAAAGAAATGGTGTAATACCATTCAAAAGTTTGGGATAAGTAACATTTACTTTTTGATTTTAACCAAGGCTGCATTTAATTGATTTAAAAATACAGTAAAAACAGTAAGAGTATGAACATTTAGGTCCAAAGGGAGTGCATTGTTTCCACTGAAAACCTTTTTTTTTTTGTGGAAAATGTAACTTTTGGTGTTAGCCACAAAATATTAAACTACAATGATCCATCTTTTATACCCCCACCCGCCCCATAGAACGATGACTGTATTCATTGAATTGTAAAGAATAATTTTGTCTCACAAATTGTTTAAATATGTACTTCTGTCATTCACTCACATCACACTTGGTCTAAACCGGCATTTGCATGAATTCCGATCTCTCATACAGTCAAAATGCACATTTAATCTTATTTTCTACCTTTTGGAGTATTACTTGCAAAATCAGCTGGCTTGCATTTCCCTCTCAGAGGACTCGCAGTTTGCCTTGGTCCTAAACTCATGCTTTTCTTTCCTGCAGCATCAGGGGTCTTGTGCTCTGTGCTCTGTTTAAAAAAGGATATTTTACCTTTCTCTTTAAGGTGATTCATGCACTTCTAAATATTTGAAAAATCCTGAGATCACGCTCAAATTTGTCACTTCCTCTTTCAATTTTAAAGTGAATGATTCTGAGGGCGTGGGAGGTAGAGGCGGTGCAAGATGAGGTTAATGCGCTCTCTCTTTTTCTCTTCCCTCCGTGTGAGTGTAGATGTCTCGTTCTGCCTCTACGTTCAGTCTGACGGGCTCTATTAAAAGCGCAGTGGTTCAGCGGTCGAACTCTCTGGACCATGCCCCGCGGCCCAGGGTCCCGGTGTGTGTCCGCACTCCGTGCAGTCCAGAGAGGGCTGATGAACCCGCGGCTCCCAAAACCCAGCTCAGACCATCCATCCTGTCCCTCCCAGCGGCCCAGCCCGTAGCTCTGTGCCGAGAGCTGCTGGCGCCCCCCGAGCCGCAGCGCAGGTTCCCTGGGTCCCCGCGGCAGGAGACCCTCCTGTAGGACTCTTAAATGTGAGCACAGCAGTTCTGTCTCTTGACTAACTGTGACTTA
Organism: Carassius auratus; assembly: GCF_003368295.1. NCBI lineage: Eukaryota > Metazoa > Chordata > Actinopteri > Cypriniformes > Cyprinidae > Carassius > Carassius auratus. The sequence goes on along the minus strand of NW_020524892.1, from coordinate 132,917 downwards.
CTAACTCACATCTGGGGATGGTGTTGACACTAATTCACTACCGCACGGATGGGCTATGGTGGCACTCATTTATAGATAATCTGAGGACTGGTTCGAAAGGGAGAATTCACTTAAAAATGAAAAGAAAGTCATTTACTCACCCTCTAAGAATGACTTTAAGGAAGTTGAAAAAGTGTACTATTAATACACTATTTTTCCCAATGTGAATGGGGATCCATCAAGTGACAAATAAAGCTCCATAATAGTAACTGAAATGAAATTGACCATCTATCCTCACCCAATATATACACCGCTATAATCTCATTGAAATTTTGCATATTCGCACTTTCTACGCTGTGACTGAATGTGCTTTATTTTACAATTGTTTGTGTAAAATTATACATTTTATTATTATTATTATGAATAAGTTTTTAGTTTACATTTTGATCTGTGTGGTTTTCTTTTTAATAGTTTCGATTTAGCTATTTTTTATTTTAATTTTAAGTATTTTAACTTATATTAACATACCATTAACTATGACCTTTGAAGCGATAAACTCTTAATTTGCTGCATATTAATAATTAAGGTAGTTGTTTAGATATTGGGTGGGATTAAGGATGTAGAATATGGTCATACTAATAAGCAAGTAGTTAATAATGAGAATTGATAACTGAAATTTTTTTTACTTTTCATTAAAGAATTAAATTTCAGCTTTGTTTAAATGAATTAAATCAATTTCTAATAGTTTTAGTTAACATCAACTCTGGCATTCGGACAGCAGAGGAAAAAATGTAAAGATGGCTTAACTTTTTGTCTGTTTCTTGCTCAGAACTATTATATTACTTCATTTTAACTGTAGCATAAGTAATTATGAAACCGTCCAGTTCAAATGAAGTATTTTTTATCATACTACTTTCCATTCAAAATTTGTCTTTTTTCGATCTATATAAAAAAAAAAAAGATAATTCATGCTTTACAGGTGTAAAAAAAAAAAAAAAAAAAAAAAAAGGCCAATGTCATCCTACTTATTCTGATAAAAAACAGATTTCCATTGCATAAAAACTATATTTTTCAATTTGCTTTAACAAAAAAATGTGACATAATATGACTGACACAATTATTCTTATTTTTGGTGAAGCATCCCTTTAACACTGACATCAGATCATTTATGTTGGGTGAAATATGAGATCTGTGATGCTTTTTCTATAGTTCTCAGTATAATGATGGCTCTTATATAAAGACAAAATTGTTACTGTGACGTATGATGTGAATTTATTTTTCTTTTCTTCATAAATCTCATATTTTTACTGTGGTACTGGCATGATCTATGGGCGTGACAGCCGTAAATTGGCTCCTATTTCTAATTTGATCCCATTAACTATCATCTGTATTATGGAGCCTGTGTTTCGTCTTGTTTTAATGTTTCGTTTAGCACACTCGAGGCAATTCATCATACTGCTTTTTTCCTCCTCATTGCAATTGGCCGCCTTTTATTGATCTCGAGGCCTCCAATGGCAGTGCAAGGCCACCTTAACTCTTATTAAGCAATGCTAAGTAATAGGATTATTGGTGTGCATGTTTGAAAGCAGCCTGGTGCTTGTTACATCTGTGAGTAAAGGTAAAACAAAAGAAATTGGTTTTGTAAACAACCTTTTCACCCTCACATCTTTGTTTAAAAGGGAAGAATACAGTATTATTCTCTGCATGGAGGTTAACACTCCTTCGGGTAACGCTTTCGGTTCTGAATGGTGAACGCTTAACAAGGGTCAACCGTGTGCATTGTTACCACAGCGAGCTTGTAAAGTCAATATCATTAACATGGATTTCTCTCCTCGCCTCTACTCGCCCCTTTTGAATAAACTATCACAAAAACCTGTGAAACCTCAGGGTTCTGCGAGAACGCTTGCATTGAAATAAAGGCCCAACACTGGCTTTTGGTCAAAAGACAGAAAATCTCAACGCTGTTTATTGATTAGTTCCTACCCCTAAACCCATGAAGATGAGCTGTAGTTATGTAGACACTAAATATATTCTCTTTAACAAATTTACTGATAAAATGTTGGTTGGAAAAAGATTTTGATAATGAAGACTAGATGTAAATGGCACATCATAGTAAACTGTGGTTGGAAATGTAAAAAAAGTAATGGATATTAATGTGCTTACAATGTAGAATGTTTATGCAAATTATATTAAAAAAAATGTACATCTAAAAATATATAAAATTAATTATTCCGAAAGGTTGACAGGTTATATATGCATGTATAATCACTGGTTAATGTATTCATAGGTTAATTTTTTTTTTTTGAAAAATTTGCCCCATGTTTTTGTGAGAACTGTTTATTGCCAACATATTGCAAAACATTGCATAGCAATATAAATGACACTAACTTTAGTTTTATTACATATTTTGTAATTTATTCACTTTAAAGTATGTTTTGCTCTAGAAGATAATTAAAAAATAAAGTAACATAAATTCCATGTGATTGGTAGAAATGTTCAGTTCATGTGCAAATTCAATAAATTCAGTTCATCTTGTTCAACTCTTGGTTGCTTTTACAAAACCTTGTTGCGCTCAAATAATCAGAATTTAGGGTTGGATTGATCAGTTTTTATAATTTTAGTTTTACTGTTATTAGTTGTTTTTTAATTCATGTTACATAATGTGACATTGTTTTTAATTTCTTATAAGCATTTAAAATTGCATCCAAGCTTTAAAAAATTGATTACATTTTTTATTTTATTTTTGCTGGAATAAAGAATATAGGCATTAGCATTTGGGTATTTAATGTAACAACTATTTTAATTATATCATGGTATAATTATGTTATAAAATCACTCACCATGATTAATAAAATAAAATAAAATTAAGCTCACACCGCCAACTTCTAGACTGCAGTATGAATAGTTTGTAAAAAATATTATTCCTAAGTGCATTACAGCTTTAACCAACACTTCGTCTCTGCATTGAATCTTTAACAAGGTCTTCTGGGTATGAAAATGCACCAAAGGTTAACACATCCACAATTTACAATTCAGCACTCTTGAGTCTTAAACTAATTACAGACTGGAATAGAAATAACCTGGAATAACCCTAAAACTCTCTTTTCATCGCTATATTACAATTTCTTTTTCCAGGCTGTTCATTCGCCATCCATGATCAACCTGTCCTCTGCCTTTGAGAGGAAATATCATACCTTCAGCCGGTCCACAACTCACCTGTACTGAACTTTGCATCCAGTGTTGCAATTAATTTCCACACTACGGTACCACGTCCGGCTGACGCCTACAGCCCAATCCCCCCATCTGGGTTTAATTTACAGGTCCAGAACCCACCAAATGAAGGATGGCTTGTGTTGATGTCGATGTCCAATTTAATTAACATAAAAGAGACATTTCTGACTGACATGTTCTGATGTTTATTAGATGGGTAGAGTTTTCACACAGTTATTAACCACTGAAAGTATTTCTTAATGTTTTACAAGGTAGGCCCTAATCTAAACTAATCTAGTTTTCAGCTTTTATAAAGCTATACACATCTAGCTGTTGCATTTAAATGGAAATGCAAAAAGCTGCCACAGTAAGGTCTGGTTTAAACAAGCGGCCTTATGTTTTTGCATACTTTTAGAAGTGATTTTTATTGTTGATTTAGGGTATTGGTTTCTACAAGTCTAAAGAGAGTTATTGCGGTAAGCCTGCCATATTTATTCTCCAGAATCACTTCTATATGTAAATCTTTCCTTCTGTCTATATTTATGTGTAAATATTGTATTTTTCCTCTTTGTGATGATTGTCTACTAATAATAGTTCGTCTCTGTTGCTTGTACCGTTTTGTAGTCACTGCACTTATGTCACAAATGTATTCATGTTTCACGATTGTCTGTAAAAGGGATTCGTATAATGTCTTTGCCTACTGCAGATTTGTTTGGAGTGGGTGGTTTTAATGTTATTGGTTTGACAACTTTTAAAGGTGACTTCATTTATTCTTGATCAATAAAGGAAGCATAAAGCCTTCGTGTTCTCGTCTGCTTGAAAACAGCTATTTGTATGAGGAATCTGTCTGAAATGGATCTCAGGTGAGAATGTAACACTGCAAAACATTTTTTCCTATCTTGTACAAGAAACTAAAGCCCAAACTATACATTCCACTAAGTCTCAAGGACTATTTTTTTAATCGGCACATTTCGTTACATGTGACACCCAAGCTCATTTTCACCATTTTTTTCTGAGCATGTACGAGCAAGTCCACTAGGTAGTGCACATTATGAAAGCGTTCATCCACAATCGCTGTCAATTGAGTACTTTGAAAGACATGAGCAAGACTAAGCAGAACACCGTAAATAAAGTATCTGGGCCTTAAAGGGATAGTTCAACTAAAAACTAACATTTTCTCATTTACTCACCCTCATGTCATTCCAAACCTGTTTCTTATGTTGAACATAAGAGAAGATATTTTGAAGATTGCTGGTGATCAAACAGTTGATTGCCCCCCATTGACTTCCATTGTGTTTCTTTCCCTACTATGGAGGTCAACTGATTGGTTTTTCAAAATGTATTATTTTGTTCAACATAAGAAAGATACTTATACAGGTTTGGAATGACATGAGGGTGAGTAAATGATGACAAAATGTTAATTTTTGGGTGAACGATTCCTTGAAGACCAAAGCCAAAGACAGTTGTTCTTGTCCCATTTAATGTTGCTCTGTGAAGTTTCAAAGGCAAAATCCATTTATTTCGTTGGGAGTTTTGTGTGAGTTCCCTCTGAAAATGTGGCTGATGTTAAAGTTGGTCTTGTGAATTCGGCATGCTGACCTGCTTGGTTTGCAGGTGACATCTTTGTGAGTAGTACTTAATTCATTAGTTCTCTCATTATACATTAATTCATCTCATTTACTCTCTCTCATGTCAATCCAAACCCACAGAATAATTGTTCCATGCTTTTCTACCAGAAAACAGTGGAGAGTTGGATTGCTGTCAACAGAAATGATCGTTCAATGTATTTGGATCTGATCCCAGATTGTTTGAGAGCCATTGTGGGTGATGTGAGTCACATGTGAACGTCTCTTTGGTCTTTAAACGTGTCATTGACGGAAGCTTCTCAAGCATATCTGTGATGCAGCCGAACAGCTGTTTGACATAAGGAGCCAATGGCATCACTTGCAGATTTACTTCCGAATTGGACTTCTGAAGAAACTCATGAAGACCAATATGGGTCTTTGAGCCTAAAAGCATCAAATAGACTAATCATTATGCATAGACATTTTTTTTCAACCCATCAAACGATAGATTTGGAGGCTTAAAGGGGTCATATGATGCAATTTACATTGGTCCTTTCTCTATGGAGTGTTACAAGCTCTTGGTGCATAAAGAAGATATGTAGAGCTGCAAAGACTAACGTCTCAAATTCAAAGAAAATGCGAAGAAAGAAGGCACAACTTATTCTCGCTGTTGCCACCGGCGCCATGTTGTGAGGATGCTGTGTGTTTCGTTGTAAAAGCAAAGCTACTTTGTTTGGCCTTCTAAAAGAGGACACAACTAAAAATGAGTGGTTAAGTTGTATTTACAGAACAGTTCAACCCAAATATTCAGATGTGTGCAGCACATTTTGCGGAGGACAAGGACGGTTTCCTGTGAGAGTAGCCTACAATGCCGGTGTCTGTTTCTATAAAGTGGGGCAATTCCAACTTTGCAAGGACAGTCTGGAACTACTAACACACAGTCTGTAAGTACGTTTTCTTATTTAAAGGAATTGCCACTGATGATTCAAATGCAAGTTTTAAACAGTGTAGAGTAAATATTAGAGCTTGTTGTTTGTTGTTTCTCCAATCACAAATGCAGATATGGTTTTCTGTTTACGCAGTGTGATGCACAATGCGTAAAAAGACAGTACAAGTCATTACAATAATTATGTCCCCATTACGTCCCCATGCCTTGTTTGTAATGGGTTTTATTGGTTTTGTCTCATCGGGCATCACAGTGTTAAGGGGCATAACTTTTCTGTCACACACTTGAGGCATTCGGCCAATCACAATGCACTGTATAGCTGGCCAATCAGCATACACCTCGCTTTTCAGAACGATGCGCTTTGTAAAAATCAATGCGCATCTATATGCAATAATGTTATTTTTAGCAACATCAAATGATCCCTTTAAGCAGCTTTGTACAGTCTTAAGCCAATCCTTTGTGCCACTTTAAGAGTGCTCATTATTGCACCAGGAGGCCTTACTACTTTTTTTTTTTTTTTCTTCAAAGCAGAATATGTTTTTTTATTGTATTAATGCAGCTGCGCTCAGGCACTACAGCCAGCTTTTTTTTTTTTCTTTAACTAAAGGCTAGATGCTGAATAGTATCCTGGATACTGAACTAACATTGAAGCCCTGAGGCAAATAAAGGCCAGGAATATCTAAAAAGGAAAACAGTGGTCTTGATTTTCTTGTTATAGTTGCCTCTCCTCTACTTCAAAGCCAATGAATGCCTCATTTATCGTTGAATAGGCAAGTACAGGCCCTTTGTTCTCTGTTCCGTCCTACTCGGGGAGCATTTCATAGACAAGACCAGGTCACTGCCCTGAGCTTGGCTCTCTCCTTTAAAGAGCATTTAATACAGCAAAGATGACCTGACCTGAGTTGCAAACAAAAATGTGAAATAACGTTAGTTTTGTATTTTGTTTCTGTCCAGATTTGTTCTGGATTATTAGCTCGTTCTGTTTTACCAGTACCAAGGTGCCAAGACAAATTTTTTCTCAAATATCCAAGCTAAGACAGGATGACTTTAGGATACAAGCTAACAAGGCCAACAGGGTCTACACAGGGTTTACATCATTCTAGTGTGGAGCAAAGGCTCGTGAGCTCCACTCGAATATGGCAAAAGCAAATGTGTCTGATACAAACTCCGATGTCAGAATTTCATCATTTCACACTTAAAGCTAACCAGAGAACCGAAAAATGCTAACAGTTGTTCTTGAATAACTGCTACTGGGAACGTGTAACCTAAGGCTCTGTATTTTGGTGGGCAAATCAGGCAACACTTGACCACACTAGAAGCTAGTTACAAATGCATCCAAGAAAATGTTTAATCTCTGAGGCCACAGATCATTTTGCACTGGCCAAACATAACAAAGGACAAAGGGAATCTTCTGGGAGGGTGTTTAGGACATCAAACAAGTTTGTTAGTATCCCAAGTTAGTTCTTTATGTTTCTCTCCTTTACATGCTGTGTGGAATCAATAAAGAAGAAAAGCACAGCTAAATGATGCATTAGTGCACAGATGCTTGTGAACGCCGAGTACAAATAGCTATAAGAAGCTGTTGGTTTGTTTGTAGTAGGACAGAGGTTTGTGTAAGTAACCTCTCATTAGAATGCTGCGAGTTTTCCTCTACAAAAAGACTAATGATTTATTGATGATGTATCCCAATGAGCTCCAGGCTTTCAGTTGCAGATCTCATCACAGGTGAGTCTCTAGTGATAATGGGAAAAGAATGAAGGGCAATATAGAGACTTCTCTCTTAAAGTCATCTGTTTGAATTTCCATTCTTTTGGGGCTCAGTTGGTGCAGGACTTTACGAAAATCTAGTCGCATGCATTTTGGTTTCATATGAGCAAGTTGACGGCATCTGCAACCATAGTTATGTGCATGATTTTGCTAAACTAACACAATACCACAAGATGAAGCCTTTGTCCAACACACACACACACACACACACACACACACACACACACACACAAATTATCATAGTTTCAATACCAAAAAAAACATAAAACATGTAAAAACACAAACCAAGAAATTCCCCCATTTCTTTGGGAATCATAATCTTGGTGGTTTTTACAGGCTGTGCAATGTTGTGGCATGTTGGAAAGCTCATTGATTTTTACTGTAAGCAACCCTTACAAGATGGACAAATCAACGTGTCTGGGTCAGTAAAATATGCAATCGAATCTGCCATCACATATCTATTGTTTGGACTACATGATTTTGCACTAAAAAGAAGGCTATTATTAATAATCTTACATTTAAAAAGTAACATTTCATGTTATTTTCCATTTAAATATTAAACTGGTAAATCTAAATGACCAATAAAAAATGTATGGAATATGGATTTGACTAATGGTGAAGTTACAGTATCTAATAAGCAACTGGAACCGTGCTAACTAGCCAAATTTGGACACGTCGGGTTGGGCCAAGGTGCCAACATCTATCTTCCTTTTGCTGATTAGCGCCCCCATTCCTCACGCGCATTCACTGTTTTACCACTAGTCCTTTCTTTGCTTTAACTGTCTGTGCAGGAATTCCGTTGAAGTGTTCCTTATGTTCAAAGGACTCGGATTATTCCCAAATGAGCGCGCACCGCGTTAACTCTCACAAGGCAGCGATAATGACTGTAGCCCAAAATGGCTTTCCTCTGAAATTCAGTCGGCACTTGATGTTTCAGAGAATGAGTTTGTTCGGTATCCGGGAGACAAAATCAGAGCGTGCCTCATAAATGCGTCCAATTAAATATATTTTCGTAATCTTCCTCCTCGTCTAACGAGCATTAAAAACGTAACCTTGAAAATTCAGTCAGCATCATAAAGATGTAACATGTTGCCTCTGGAGAGTGACTATTAAATAAATCCTTTTGATATCCGGAGTACAGACAGCTACTACCCAGCTATAGCAGCTCGCTGTGTGTCATGTGCGATATAGCTACACATGCAAAACCTTTGTACCGCCATTTCTATCCACTATTTCGGCATAGAGCATTGATAATTCAATGGTGCTGGCGCAGTCTGAGACAATTTAAATAACTGCCACCCTGCGCCTTCTTTCAGATTACCCAGAGACGCCTGTTTATGTCTTCTGAATCTCCTGTGGGTGTCTTCAAAGATGCTACTTTGAGACTCGATGTAGAAACTCCAGCAGAGGATTCAAACTCGCTCCTTTTGTTTGGGGAAATAATTAGAAAGTCTAATTTCCGTCATGTTCTGCAGGCGGGCATTTCTGAGTGTAAAATTGCACAAGATCAATAGTTTGTGCAAAGGAGAGGCGTAATAAGCTGTAATTGTTCATCTATTCAGTGCTACAAATATCTCATCCCATTTACAAAGCACAGTTGCTGAAGTGTACCAGCTAAAGGTCACAGGAGGAAACAATTTTTTACTTTTTTTTTGATGGTTTGCACAGAGGGATAAACGCTGCAGGTATCATGAAAATCTTATTAGATGCATTTCACGCTTTAATATATAACCATAAATATTGCCATATTTCATGTTTTAAATGTTTGAGTTTAATTTTCTTGGAGTAATATAACCGTTAGTTTCTTGTTTTTCAAGTTTGCGTGGCATTTTTTGTTTTTTATAGACTTAAACGACTTTATGATTTTGCAATGAAAAGGTAATATTAGTCAAAACTGTAATAAACCTCGTCCAGTGTCTGTAATTTACAACAACTGAGCAGTAAAACTGAAGTATTACCCTTTTTCAGCCGATTTACTGGGAAACCCCTTACATAATTCAGCACTGCCTGCTTTGATCATAACCCTGCTGTATTGGGTATGAATGTAACAAAAATTCTTGTCTCCAAATCACATTCATTCACTCAAGTTCATGTGGAAGTCTGGTTTCTGATAATAAACTGCTCTTTTATCATGATATATATTGGTCGAGGGTCAATTTTTCTCAGTCATCATCAAGTCAAAAGAGATATTTTTCCCCCAAAGTTCTCTGATCTTAGGCTATACGACTATTGTAGAAAATGGATCATTAAAAGTTAAGAATACCAAAAACCTTTGAGGAATAGACAAGCAGAATTGCATTTAAATGGCTTTCTTCCTTGAACACGAAATATGTTCTTGCAGAATGTCAAAGCTGCTGTACAATGAGAGGAAATGATGACTGTGGACTGTCAAACTCCAATTAAAGTGCACCATTAAAATAGTCCATATGACTTATTCGCATAATTCTATGTCTTCTGAAGCCATGCAATGACTGCATGTGAGGACTTCGTAATATTTTGTAGACCTATTGTTTTTGTTACTGTTGTTGTTGAGAATTATAACAGGAATTTTAACTTTTTCTTATTCTCATTTTGAATTCTATATTGGCTCTGTAATTTGTGACGCATGCAGACTTTGTCATTATTATCAGCTGTAAATACTTTTAAGGAGAATTTTAGATTTGCCCATTCATTTCCATATTAAGCCTAATGTCTGCAATGATGGCCTGTTCCTCACACAAAGCTATTATTTAATTTCATTCCTTTTGGAGTTTGACTGGGTGAACTTTCTTGGAAATATCTCTTTCAGAATTCCACAGAAGAGTGAAAGTTAAATGGGTTTTGGATGACGTGAGGGTGAGTAAAAATTGACAAGTTTCTTTTTTGGATTCCTTTAATCTGTCTCTAATAGTTTAAATGTGGCGTGACGGTTTGATGTTGAATGGTCTCCTACTAAACCATTCCCTTTTAAATGTTTCTCGACAGCTTGAGAACAGGGGCTAGCCTATTTCCACACAGAGTCAAGTTCTTCTGAAGAACCCGGTTTGTTCTGATTGTAGAATAGTTCGGAAGGAGACGGGCTCAGATCTGATTTTGTACTCCACACTCCAGTGACAGATTCAAACCTGTCTCTGCCTTTCCTCTCACAAATGAGAGACGGGGACAGAAGGAGAGAGAAAGGGGAAATTGAACATCGTCCTGCTCAGTCCCTGTAGTTCTAACCACAGCAGCACATTCTGTTCACGGTATTAGATCAGAAAGATCTCCCAACTTCTTACTTGTAAGAAAAAAAGTAAAAAAAAACTTGGCAGTAGAGATGTTTACCTGCATGCTCTTTTGGGCTCAGAGCAAACAGTTTATCCCACCTGAAATCACTGCAAAACCAACCCCTCCTTCCACACACCGGGATCTGTCAGCCAATTTCATCATCGTCTTCTCTGACAACTGTATATTTTAGTCAAACCTTGGCTTGCCATCTGCTTCTGTGTACTAAGGTTCCTTATTTTAATGTTGAGAGTTATTCCTGTATATATTTCTCATATACTGTAGTTCAGCACTTTGATACCTGCCTCCAGGCAGACAGTTTCAGACCTCGCTAAAGCTCTAATCATCAAAATTAATAACCAAAAAAACTTCTGAAATGTTTTACTTTACATGTAATGAATCTAAAATATATGAATTGTTGACATTTTGAAATAAGGTATATTTATAATTTATATTTATAAGGTATGTATTATTTTATATGATATATATTTGGTCTGTTTGCCATATCAATGCACAGCTCCCATAATAGATCATTATGTTTGTTGCATAGCAACACTCTTATTACATAAGAGGCTATATATTCAATAGCATGTGAATACCACTTAATCAATTTCCTGGATTTTTTTGTAAAAATGTATTCTTAATATTTACATAGTTTTTTTTATTTATTTAGAATAGTTAAATATAAAAAATATACCACAAAATATAATATTTGTATATTTAAAGAGACATTAATTTAATGTAGAATATATGTAAAGTGTTTTGATGTACAGTACTGTTTTTGCCTGCTCGATAATGCATGTTTTTATTTAATCAAACAATAATACTGTAAAAAATAATATTACAATTTTTAGAGATCCTTCGGAAATCTCTGTATTATTGATTTGGTACTCAACATTTAATTAACTTATAAATAATTAATAATTTTAATATTTATCTGGAAACATGATTCTTTGATGAATAGAAAGGTCATAATAATAGCATTTATTTGCTTGAGACATCGTTTGCAACATTTATAATCACTTTTGATCCATATGTTCTTACAGAATAAAGGTAATCATTTCTTTTAAAACTAAAAAATAAATATGCTGACCCCAAATTTTGGACTAGTTGTAGGCTAAATATTGAAGGAGTGATTAGAGTCATATATATATATATATATATATATATATATATATATATATATATATATATATATATATATATATATATATATATATATATATATATAAAGACCAGAATATCATAGAGATCTAAAAGCCTTATCAGCTGCACAGCAACATTATAAGAATGTTATAATTTTCTTCTTTTTGATTTTATTAAATTAATACAAAATTATGCAAATAATGATGTTTTTAAATACGACAAATGTAAATGAGAAACAAAAAACCTAGAATACTGTTTTCTTAGCACCTGTGTATGTGTGTGTGTTAACGAGACCCACATCTATATTTTTCCTGCAGAAACAGCATGCTTTATAGAAACTTAATAGCTTATCATGTGAACCACAGAGCGCCGGTTATTTTTTAGAGAAATAGATGCTAGCAAAACTCTCTCATCTCCTTTTTAATTTAAAATCTTTCCTCTCAAGCTGTGGACGGAAATACTTCAATCACAAATGTAGTATATAATGATGTAACACCCGAGCTGCTTACATGAGTGAAAACTGGATCAGCACACGTTTAACGTGATTTATCAAAATCCACAGCGTTCAGAAACATCATTACGCAATCTAAACACCACCGAGAACAGCATCACGTATTCTCTTTATAGTGCTGCTGGCTGTGCAATGAGATCTACTTTTACATGCAACACTGAATTACAATAACGGTTTACTATTTAGAAAACATGCGACGGTAATTAATCTCTACAACATGCCGATAGTGTGCAATGCAAATGTCCTCCCTTCTCACCTCACTCGATGAACGCCATTAATGTATTGAAATGAATACGCTGTAATTGCTGACTGGGGCCGTGCAGACTCGACCAAAGCCTCCTAATTGCCTAAAGACACTGGACGGGCATGTCAGAAACTCAGGGCTAAGCACTATAGTTTGGGACTGTCTATAATTGGGTCCTGGATAATTGAGATTGCTGCTACTGTATGTTGCAAAACTCAAGGACTTACATGAATCAGCATTGTGTGTGTGTGTGTGTGTGCATAGAGATTTCCACAGCTGTCAATAAGGCTGGATGGCTGAAAACGTGGGACCCCTGTTGTGTGCATGCGAGCGATCAATCTTCACCCAGCACGCGAGTGACGGATCCTTTGGTGTGTGTGTGTATGTGTTTACTCCGTGTTTTGAAGCGCCTGATCAATCCTCCTCCGCCTCCGACTGTAACCTGTGAAATCAAACCATTAACTCCACTGCAAACAATAATACAGTCATGCATCAGTGATGACATGCTGGTTTTGCTTTTACTGGTGAAGCTTATGGTGCATTTGTAGTGTTTAAGAACATACATTTTCTCAGGTCAAATTTCAGGCCAAAGCCAAAAGGAATTATATTGAGAAATTATGTTTTTCTTAAAGGAGTAGTTCACCTGAAATTGAAAATTAGTACTTGCCCTCAGGCCATCCAAGATGAAGATGAGTTTGTTTTTCATCAGAACAGATTTAGGGAAATTCAGCACTACAACACTTGCTTACCAACTGATCCTCTGCAGTGAATGGGTGCCATCAGAATGTGAGTCCACACAGCTGATAGAGACATCAGTAATTATGTTGGCTTGGCAACAAGCCAACATACTGTTATGCTATTTAAACTTCTTCTTTTTTTTCTTATTATTATTTTTCTGACAGAAATTCTGAACGCTACTCCTCCTAGGGCTTTAAAGCCACAAGCCCCAAACTTGGCAGAAACCTGCGGGATAGAGCGGTGATGGTTGCTATATCTTTTCAGACTGATCAGACTTAAAGTTTTTTTTTTATTAATTTTTAAATGTCAAATACATTACCCATAGACTTACATTAACTGAGAAAAAATGCGCCCCTAGTTGCAATAACCGAGATTAAAGGGAGGAGTCAGGTTTCGTTTCACTTTTAAACCGGTTAAAAATACCAAGTAAATAATACAATTTCCCTCAAACTGACAAGCTAAACCAACATATCTGATTATTACAGGGGTCAGGGCTCATTAATAATTGATTTCTGGGCAGAGAGCAGTCAGAAAGATGAGAGAAGAATCACTGCTGCTCAGCTCAGTCTGTCTCCACGGAGCTCACAACGAGCGAATTCATTCTAATTTAAGACCTTTTAAAACGGCGATTGCACGCAATTCACACGTTAGAACACACCAAGAGCTAAAATCAGATGTTTCTGAACTGTTTAAAGTAATAACATGATATATTCGCGGCAGCGCAACTGCCCGCGAGCTCGCCATGTATTTCTCTGAACACTTGAAGAGAATCACTGCTGCTGTCTCCACGGAGCTCACAACGAGCGAATTCTTTCTTATTTAAGACCTTTTAAAACGGCGATTGCACGCAATCCACACGTTAGAACACACCAAGAGCTAAAATCAGATGTTTCTGAACTGTTTAAAGTAATAACATGATATATTCGCGGCATCGCAACTGCCCGCGAGCTCGCCATGTATTTCTCTGAACACTTGAAGAGAATTTACAGCCTGTCACATTAAAACACTGCAGCGAAACGGCACAAAACAATTAGAAGAATATATTATACACATGAAAATGAGTGTTTATATGTGATTGTGAGATTTTATCTGTCAGGCTGAACCTCACATCAATTGTTATCCATCGTCACAACATGGTAAAGTCATTTATATATATTTTTTAAGAGCTTCTTAAAATAAATATTCCTGCGAATGCACACAATCCACCAATTAGAACACACTAAGAGAAAAATCCAGGGGTTTTTGAGCCGTGTATGTGCGCAAAATGCAATATTTGACATCGCGAAGGGAAAAAAAAGTCACATGACAGCCGCGTTTGGGGCGAGATCAGACAAATAAATAGGCTACACATTTCATTCACACTGACAAGCTAAATCAACATATGTTATTATTACCGGGTCAGATATCTCATTAATAAATTATGTCTCTGACCAAAGAACAGAGAGAAAGACGAGAGAGAAATGAGCACTTCATCAGCATTTTTTAAGAGCTTCCAAAAATAATATCACAGCACTAGTCCACCCATTAGAACACAACAAGAGCAGAATTCAGGTGTTTTTGATATGTTTATGTGTGAAAAATGACATATAATTTGACAGCGTGATACAGCTTATGAATACTGGAAGGAAAAAAGTCACGACAGCCTTTTAACTCTGGAGTCGATTAACGCATATACGCGTTTTGAGTCATTTTCTGCTGATAACCCTGACAATTACTTAAATTACATTTTCAGTTTTAATCGTACAGATAAGAGCAATACATCAATCGAATCTGTAAAGGGTCCACTTTTTTTGGATACAAACATAATAACAACAAAACTTTGTGCATTTATAAAATAAAGATAACAAACAAGGTGTGCTGTCTCCAGCCTTGGTCTGCGCTGATCTTCATTTACAGCACGTCATTAAAATGAACTGTAACTCCATGAATACTCAACGAAGAGACATGAGAGATATATCTATAGAAAGCTTAACATGTCTACTTTTAAACCAAACGAGTGCTGCCGAACAAATATTCTGCGATAAAGTAATCCATATCAAAACAATGCGATGTCCTTTTTTCACGTCTAATGTGTAGCTATGGAAGGCCAAGAGGGTCAAATATACACGTGAATTTTAACGTGTCTCTGTAAAGGGTCTACTTTTTTTTGGATACAAACATAATAACAACAAAACTTTGGGCACTTATAAAATAAAGATAACAAACAAGGTGTGCTGTCTGCAGCCTTGGTCTGCGCTGATCTTCATTTACAAACACGTCACTAAAATGAACTGTAACTCCATGAATACTCAACGAAGAGACATGAGAGATATATCTATAGAAAGCTTGACATGTCTACCTTTAAACTAAACAAGTGCTCCCGAACAAATATTCTGTGATAAAGTAATCCATATCAAAACAAAGCGATGTCCTTTTTTCACGTCTCCCTCATTATATCTAATGTGTATGGAAGGCCAAGAGGGTCAAATACACGTGAATTTTAACGCGTCAACAACACGTTAAATACGTGTATTTCATGCGTAGACAACACGTATTTAATATTATTTATTTATCGGCGCTGCACAACATGGTAAAGTAATTTATATATATTTTTAAGAGCTTCTTAAAATACTATATTACTCCGATATTATATCCAATATTAGTTAACGCGTTAAATACGTGTTGTTTACACATGAAAAATCAGCGGGTATTTAACGTGTATTTCACGTGTTAAATACATGTGAAATACACTTGAAGTACAAGTTAAAAATCAGTTTGAAGAGGTCAATGTCATTGGCTGCTGAGGACTTGGGTCAAACCACTTCTGTGAGCTAAGAAGGGTGTACCATTCATAGACAAGCAACCACCATTTAACATGCTATAGATCAGCTTATTCAGCCTTATTATTTAGTCTTTTTTCTTTTCCGTTTTGTATAGCCTATAGAAATAATATATTTAAGTTTCAGTTTTATGAAATATTTATTTTATAATAAATATTAATTAAAATTTTGATTAAAATTCTTAAATTTTTCAGTGATGTGTGATAACTTAAAATATGTTGTCAGTACTATTAAAATAAGATTAAATTGAATGGTATTTAGGAGATTATGGTTTTTGCATGACTTATTTCACATTCAGCTAGACAACCCTGTCGTAGCTGTTTTCATAGCCTAGGCTTTTTATTTAAAAAGAAAACAGCAAGGGACCATGGAAAAAGACTGTCGCAGGTGTATTTTTTTATGGTATTATTTATTTATTTTTTTGGCAGCGGGGCAACTCAAGAATGCTAGGCACACAAGTACTGTGGCTCTTTTGCCCCATGGCCAAGATGGCCAAGCCAACATCAAAGTTAGTTCACTAACTTTTAATTCTAGTTCACACTACTCCAGTACATCAGTTAACATCTTATGAAGAGAAAAGCTGCATGTTTGTAAAAAGAAAATGCATCAAGGCAATTTAACTTTAAACAGTCACTTATTGGTAAAAAAAAAAAAAAAAAGATACACTGAAAAAGATAATCCCCTTCTGTCTTTCCATATCAAAATCCACTGCTATATTTGTTAAGAACTGTTTTGACTTCTGACGGCACCCATTCACCACAGAGGATCCACTGGTGAGCAAATGATGCAATGCTAAATATCTCCAAATCTGTTTAAAAAAAACAACAACAACATCTACATCTTGTATGGCTTTAGGGTGAGTATGTTTTCAGCAAATGTGAATTTTTAGGTGAACTATTCCTTTAAAGAAAATGGGGCCCTTACTAAGTGCCATATAATTAAAAAGTACTAGATGATGCATAAATTATGATAATTATACGTATAATCACGATAAATTAACATCATATATATATAGTTTATTATTAAAAATTAAATTGTAATAACATTTTTTATTACAAATTTATTTAAAGGGGGGGGGGGGGGGGGGGTTGGGGGATGAAATGCTATTTCATGCATACTGAGTTTTTTACACTGTTAAAGAGTTGGATTCCCATGCTAAACATGGACAAAGTTTCAAAAATTAAGTTGTACCTTTGAAGGAGTATTTCTGTTCAAAAAATACTCCTTCCGGTTTGTCACAAGTTTCGGAAAGTTTTTTTCGAGTATGGCTCTGTGTGACGTTAGATGGAGCAGAATTTCCTTATATGGGTCCTGAGGGCACGTCTGCCGGAAGAGCGCGCGCTCCCGTATAGCAGAGAACTGAGAGCACAACAGACTTCACTGATCAGAGCGAAATGTCACAAAAGAAGTGTTTTTTTGGTTGCCAGGGCAAGACAACACTGCACAGATTACCAAAGAAAAAACAGCATTAAGGGACCAGTGGATGGAGTTTATTTTTACAGAGTATCAACGGAGTTGTGCAAGTGTTTTTGTTTGTTCCCTGCATTTCGAAGATGCTTGTTTTACAAACAAGGCCCAGTTTGACGCCGGATTTGCACATCGTTTATTTCTTAAGGATAATGCAGTCCCAACGAAAAAGGGTCACGATCGTGTGTTGGAACCGCAGGCGGTGAGTAAAACTGCTTAAAATATCTCTGCCTCCTTGTTAGTGCGTCCCCCTCCCATGCCGGAGACCCGGGTTCGAGCCCCACTCGGAGCGAGTCGTTGCTGCTGCTGCTCTCGTTCAGTTTCAGCCTCGGGATCTGATTCTGGATCATAAATAAACGGCTGAATCTGACTGTTAGCCATGGTTTGTTTTGGATGATGGTTTTTTCCAGACGGTAATCTCACAGCTTCCAAACGCTCTCTACGCAAAAGCCTACTGGCTCTCGTGATTCTTTAGCTCCGCCCACATGTCACACCTCCAGTCGGTCGTGTTTTTCCGGGAAAAATCGGTACAGACTATCTTTCTCTTATGAATATAATAAAACTAAAGACTTTTTGGAGTTATGAAGGATGCAGTACTACTCTATAGGTACTCAAGATTAACAGGATATTGAGTGAAAACGAGCATTTCACCCCCCCTTTAATTTTTTTTACTGTTAAACATTTAAAACATGGTAATATTTGTTGCACTGCAATTAATTCATGCTTTAGAAATATTTGATAATATTAGTATAATATATTATTATAATTTTACAATAATTCTGTAAAAATGAATAAACTGGTGTTACTTTAAAAAATACCTTTAATTACTAAGCTGATTAAATATATTAATTGAATATATATATATATATATATATCAACCCACTGTAGGTGCCCAGGAGAAGGTACATTCATGTGAGGAAGGGGTTTTCTTGTGTGGAGGAGGGAGTCGTAAAATGAATGTGGGATGATTTGAGAAAAGACAGATCTGAGTGATTGTTCGCCTGCAAAGCCCATTTATTTCTCTGAGGGTGGAGTAATGGCCCGGTGGAGTGTCCTACTTCTTGGCAGAAGATAAGTGTTTGTGGGGTGGCGGTAGGTGCTCACTTATTGGATGACTGGGCTGTGGGTCGGTCACTCCATTCAGTTGGCCCTGGGGGGGTGTGGTGGGACTCCTGAGGGACAGTTTTTTCAGGGCTTTCTTCTCTTTAGCCTTTTGCTGTCTGATGGCTCTCAGTGCCTTCTTCTTCAGGTATGTCTCCTCTATCTGATAAAGCATCTCCTTCACTGCCTCAACCTGAAAAGGAAAGGTTCACCCACATGATTATTTGCGTAGCTTCATAATGAGACATACTGAAGAATATATAGACTCTTTCAATGTAACAAAGGGGTAGAGTATAATAAGCAGGAAAAAGAGCAAAACTCACCATAGAAAAAGCATCCGTCCAAAGTATACAGTAAAGTTTTTTAAGATGAAATTTGAGTTTCTTTTCCCTTTGCCATAGCTCTCAAATAGTATCTGAATTTTGCATATTTGATTAGAAGACACAGCATAAAAATCCACAGCATCTGCCATCATTAAACCTCAAACTTTGCATCTTGACATGCAAAATCTGAATGTGGGAATACACAAATTAGATTTCAGTGTTCTGTTGGATCTTGTTGCACTTTTATGATACTTTTAGGTTGTTTGAGAAGTTTAACAGTCCCTGATTATTGTTTATTGCTTATTTTATTAAATCTTTTCACATTTCAGCCCAAAAGAAATATTTTTTTTCTACTCTTAAATAAATCTTTTGATTACTATGATGCAAAAGTATTTACATTTTTAAATGTTTATTAAATTTAATAAATGTGATCACATAAAATGTAAACAACATAATGTTAAATAAATGTAAATATACTTTTTTAATAAAAAGTTTTTGATACAATATAAAAATGATATAAGACTAGATTTTAAAGCTATTTCTACCTCCTCATATCTTTAAAAACTTAAACGTTATAATTTGTCATGTTAAATAACATATAACTTGAATAAAATCAGTTCATTTAAATGTTACAAAAAAAAAAAAAAAAACATTATCCATTAAGGTTATAATCTTAAAATGAATGTGGAAAATTTATTCATATGAACACATGCAGTTAATTTTACACAGTTAATTTATATTTTTACTGACTTGGCACATTTTAAAAAGTTTTTAAAGTGTAATGAGAACATGCAAAGATCATTTCTCATTTTGTGTTACACTGAAATTTAGAATAACAAGCAACATTAATATTCATTTTTGTATGTTCTGATGCGTTAAGACATAAACAAATACACACTATCAGAAGACAGGGACATATCATATTTATCAAGCTTTTGCATTTGAGAAGTTTTCAGATCAACACTGAAGCACATTTCTGAGACCTCGCAACCCCCCCTCAGAGACTTAATTACCTCAAAAAGAAATGGACGTGGCTCCCCTTTTGCCCTCTCATTTCTGAGAATATGGTGCTGCGTGGGAATTTATTGTGTCTGCTCTCGGAGAACAGGAAGGAGGGGGAGTGAAATATGAAAGGGAATGCGAGATGAAGAAAAGCTGCGAGTAAGGAGATGGAAAAGAAAGGCAAGGTGGAGGGAGAGAGAAAGTGTCAGAGGCTCTGTAGTTCAGAAACACACAGTTATGGGTAGGTTGTGAGTCCTGTTTGCTTGTGAATTCAGTCCAAGCGTGTTTGTTTGGAAGTTTTTTCCTTTTTCTCCTCTGGGAACTGGCCTGAAAGCTCCACAGCAGTGGGCCGAACAGTCATTCCACGTTCAAAAGCATTTTCTCTTCCCTCTCGCTTGCTTTTTCGCTCAAATGCGCTTCCATTTTTTATGTTTCCTTCTCGTTTTCGGTCCTCATGTCCAGCTTAGAGCGAGTAATGGGCAAACGGGCTTGCCACCCACTCACAAACACACAGACTTGGCTCTATCCCAACAACAATTAGCCCTTCGTTACTGTGCACATCTCTCTCTCTGTGTGTGTGTGTGTGTGTGTGCTGGGCCCAGCTTCTGGCTTCTGCTATCGCTCAGGTATTCAGCAACGATGCACGAGCTATCAAAACGCCTATCAAACCTGTCAGCGGCCATCATTCGGTCCAGAAAAAAAGGTCTGCTCGTCAGAGAGGAAACAGAGCCTTGATCAAAGAGCCCGTCCGCTGCTTCAAAAATATGGTAAAGCTCATTATGCAGTCAGACTGTCAGTCCTGCTGGCCTTTACTGGCCTTCTACCCGTTTACATAGTTAGACACTTATTCACTAGATGGAGTTTGGGGGTCCTAAACTCAGCCCCTGGGAGGCCACAGTCGAAATTGTTCGAATATGTGAACAGAAAAATAACATTTCATTCATTTTTATCATTGCTGTGGGGAAAATCATGTAGTTATGGTTAAAATTATATCTTGGTCAGACCCTTCTCGCTCTGCATCCCTGCTGTAGTCATGACAATCAGTGCACGAGAATCAGCGCTAAAGCTGTGATCAGTCTTTCTTTATTTTCTGCTAAAGTTAAAAGATGTATCTGTTTGATAAAATACTTTTACAAAAACTATTGTCAAGTTTAGGACACCCAAACTCCTCCTAGTGAATAAGTGTCTAACTATGTAAATGGTTAGAAGGCCAAAAATATGTGAACATGAATACTTAAGAATGCTAAGGAGATCAGGCTGCCTGAAGTTTTTTTCCATTTCAGGAGGTCAAAGGTCACACTTCTGCAGGGTTTTTCATAAGTCAGTTTGTTCTCTGCTTTCAGAATGAATCAACAAGCACCAAAGCACAGACTTCATGTAAGAACGATTACACATATCCGTTCTCCCTCCCGTGGGAGGAGTCAGAAATAGATGGGATGGTGGATGGCAAAGAATGAAACAAGCTGAGAGCATGTAGCTTATGGTCATACATGTGAAGATGCCCATTTGCTGGAGCAGGGATGAGTGCACTTATGCTACTGTGGTGGAAAGACAGCCTGAAAGGCAGCATCTAATGACTCTCCAAACAAACAAACAGCCAAATCATTACATGTACGGCCACGATATGTGAACTCCAGCACTCATCAGAATGTGTCAGTTAATGCCCCTTTGATTCATGTAGAACAAATTAGGGTTGGAAATGAAATCTGCGGCTGGTGGGTTTCTGAGAAGGACGTGCTGGCGAGCTTCATAAATTAACTACTTAATAATATGAAGGAAATGAAGGGCTGGGAAGCACTGGAGCTGCATATGAAGGTTAATGTCTGCCAAGTTTTTTTTAGGCTTTTTATGACTTTATGTACAGCCTTTTTTTTATCACACATTTTCACGTATATTTAGTGTTAATAATGCTGCCTACTATATGTTAAGTAACTGTTTGCTAAATCAGCACCTTAAGCATAGCATCTGGTAAATCAGTTATTCTCAAATTTTAATTTAATAACATTTTTGTCATTCATTTTTTGGCCACTGTATGTTACCATTGGTATTTTTATCTTATGAGGGCAGATGGATCACATCTTGAGATTAACAGAAGGAATCCATGTCCAGGCTGTATGTATGTGTGCTGACAGATCAGTCTGTATTCAGCATTTGATAACAGAGGTCTCCCTTGGGCTCAGATCCTTGTAGGCATGTTTTGGTTGCTGTTAATCTTTTGGCCTGGTCTACCCAGAAAACCTTGGGTGAAGATTATTCTAGTGACTTAATTTAAAAAACGATGGTCCGCAATGTTTAGTTTAAGATTAGACGTACTGCTAAATTGGGAGAATGAAGCAGAAGACCACATGCTCCACAAAACAGAAAATACAACGCCCACAATAATGATGGAATGAGGGTGTGATGACTTTAAGGGTGTGGAAATATGGCTTGGTGCTTTTACAGAGCACTATCTTTCATCTCGTAAAGAAAATACCCAATTGCAACCTTCTTCCAAACCAGCTGTCTTTCCAAAGGTTGTGCCCTTGAGCAATTACACGGCTGTGCCAGAAATGTCTTTCCCCTGCCCCTGGTTTTAGTATTTAAACATCATCGGTTGCAGGATGGGCCTCATCTCTGGCCATTGCCCTCTTCTTCCTCCCTCACTCCCTTTGTCCCTAATGCTGGCCGGATGATGCATGAGACAGATCTGGAGTGAAAGGTCATGTCCACAGGAGAGAGTGTGAGCTTTAAAGTAGAGTGTGTGTTTGAGCAGGACCGTGTGATGTAATCAGAGCAGCTCTGAGGTGCGGGCAGCTGATGGAGTGATTAATAAGGGTCCATCAATAACCCCCGGCGACAGGTGCTGCTGTGGCTGAGAGCGAGTGACCCGCTGATGCACTGTCTTTGACTGTGTGAGTGTCATCATTTCTTTCTCAGCATAATTCATCACCACCGAAGTCCAGACAACACACTCCCTTTCCAGTCTGACCCATAACCCCACTGGCCTGAAAACAACATCCTCCACTCTACTAAAATGAAACATGGTTAATAACCTCTGAAACAACCCTGTTCCTGTGTCCTTTTTCTGAGACCCATGTTTGAGGTCATGGAGTCTCTTAACGATATCTCATGACAAATTCGTACGTATCTCACGAGGTGGCTAATTCGTATGACTTCGTACGACCTCACTCGTACGATTTTGTATGATTTGTCTGACATTTTATATGACATGAACCAAGAGAAATGAGCCAATAGAAAACATTACCGTCTACAGACGCGAGAGTGCGCTCTCAGACATAGAGCGCCCTCTCGCAGCTGTAGACGGTAATGTTTTCTCTTGGTTCTAAATAAATGCGAATTATAGTCCAGTGTGACTTATGTTTTTTTCCTCATCATGACGTATTTTTGGACCGATGCGACTTATATTCAGGTGCGACTTATAGCCCGAAAAATGCGGTACTAGTAGTATTCATATAATTTTTACAAAATGTATTTACAAATTTAAGAGTTGTTTATTATACATTTAGATTTGTTGTATATTAGTTTGTTTTTAGTTGAAGTTTCAGTGCAGGGTTGTCTTGCCCTGGCAACCAAAAACACACTTCTTTTGTGACATTTTGCGACATTCATCAGTGAATGTCTGTGCTCTCCGTGCTCTGCTATACGGGAGCACGTGCTCTTCCGGCAGAAGTGCCCTTAGGATCCATATAAGGAAATTCCGCTCTATCTAACGTCATACAGAGCCATACTCGAAAAAAACCTTCCGAAACTTGTGACAAACCGGAAGGAGTATTTTTGGAACAGAAATACTCCTTCAAACGTACAACTTAATTTTTGAAACTTTGTCCATGTTTAGCATGGGAATCCAACTCTTTAACAGTGTAAAAAACTCAGTATGCATGAAATAGCATTTCACCCCCCCTTTAAAAAAACCTTATACTCACTTCTTCGGTTGGTAAAGATGGATCTCAAATGATCGGTGCCAAATAGACGCATTTAGGTAGATCGAGGGCGTATTCACTTCAGAAACATATGTAATCCACTGCAGCTTCAGCAGCTCACATTTTGGGAGTAACTGACGACTACTACGTTCATTATTACATCCAACAACAAAACACCTCAATCGCTTCAGAGACACTCTTGTCTACATCTGCTCTGGCAGAAGAAACAATGGCGGATTGATGACAGCTCAATCAGGGCAGGTGCTGAAACGCCACTGTCAATCAAACTATGGTGGGAGGGGCCTGTCTGAGTGACGTCACAAATACCCCTTTATCGATTTGATAAAGGGGAACAGATTTTAATAGATAAAACAACAACAACAACAAAAAAACACTGAGTGGATTATAGGGTGGTTGTGTACACACACTGCCAAAACACATTTCAATTCAAACTACTTAAAGGAAAAGTACATGTAGAATCCTATGACCCCTTTAAAGTTTCTATTTACCTTTAATTTTTAGTTATTTCAGTTTTTTGTTTTAGTAATTTTAGCACTTTTTAAAAAATGTTCATATAATATTTATATCTTTCTTTATTTCAGCTTATTTCACTTACCCAAAGTAATTTTTATCCGTTTTAGATCACAATAACAGCACTGGGTAGTTTTGAATCACCATAATCAGTGCTCTTGATTCATGGCTCGAATCTGGTATTTTTTATATCTTTTTGTTCAGCCAAGGCAACATTGGCAACATTTAATCATGTTTTTAACATTTAACCACAGGGAACCAGCTAAATTCACAAACAAGCAGCTTATGTAAACTAGCATTTATTTAAACCAGATTCCACTCAATAACTACAGTTTTCAACACGCATACAAACACCTGAGAGAAACTGACTTGAAATATAAATATATATATATATATATATATATATATATATATATATATATATATATATATATATATATATATATATATATATATATATATATATATATATATATATATATATATATATATATATATTACTCTTTAGTCTTCAAAGTTTCCTCAAACTTCCCTTTGAAAGTCTCCATTCTGGTCAGGCTTCCACAAGGGTGGGAGGTAGATTGAATTCATTGAGGCACAAGGTGGTAAACAGGCTAGCAAACACTGCCAATAGTTTCCATTGTGCTTCACAACAACATTTCAAAGACTC
This sequence comes from Carassius auratus, assembly GCF_003368295.1. Lineage (NCBI taxonomy): Eukaryota > Metazoa > Chordata > Actinopteri > Cypriniformes > Cyprinidae > Carassius > Carassius auratus. Next base: position 107,735 of record NW_020524892.1, on the reverse strand, counting down.
AGTGTGTTTTATAAAATATGAATCATGATTCTGGGGCTTAATTCTGTTCTTGCCAGGGTCCTGGCTCAATTTCCTTCTCTCAGTTGCAATTTGAAGAACTCAAACTAGACTAATTAACAGGGGAAAAACATTTAAAGAACAATTAGTATTAAAGAACTGCCCACACCAAAAGTTTCATTTAGAAATTCTCGTGACTTGGTTTGCCATAATAAAAATGACAGTTCTGCCAAGAAGTCTCTGCAGCCCCTGAAGACCACCTCGGAAAATGAATTTTACACCTTATGATTTAGTGTATCAAATGTCTTTTCTGAATTCTGAGGAGTGTATGGAACAATGGTGTGTGTGGGCACTGAGTGGCATTTGTGCCCCATCTACACACGCCGTCATTGTCCTTTTCCCTTTTGCTGTCTATTTACCTTTTGCATTGCATTCCACACACGTTCCTGATCAGGCCGCTTGCCTTCAAGGGTGTCCATGGTGTCTGCCATTAGAGCCAGCAGCTGCCAGGAGCAGATAAAGATTATCACAGCTCAGTTCACACAAACGCCATAACTTTTCAAAACACTGCACCTTCAAAGCTAATTAAAAAATCATTTGTTGGCAGCTGATTTTTATAAGTCATCCCTCATATAATGAGGACTTTCTTCTTGTTCCCCTTTGGATGGTGGAGAGAGGGAGGGGGTGGTCTTGGGTTTTTACAAGGCTGGTGGTTAGAAATTGAAACAATGTGGACAAATTGAGGAACAACCCGCGTCCATCACAGGGCAAAACAGATGGGAATGTACATGCTGCACGCTGAGAGAGAAGGAAGGGGAAGCTAGAGAGTGAAAGAGACACTATGTAACTGGATTAAATTTGATTAGGGTTGGAGTGACGATTAATAGGAACTTGGCACATGTGATTCAAACTGGATGGAAGTGGTTGGTCACCTGCTTTTACTAAGTGCTGTTTAAGTATATATATATATATATATAGAGCAGCAAAGGGTATACTGCCTTTGTGTGCTATACAGTATATAGAGAGTCGAGTCACAGCACTTTTTTCACATTACCGCTCTCTACACTCTTATTTCTGTTCATGAATGTAAGTACATAACATTTCCAGAATCAGCATGTGGCCCTTAATCCGTATTCACCAAGATGACAAAAAAAGCTACAGTATATACTTTCATCTTATTTATAGAGCTTCTGTCAATGAACAGAGATGTGTGCTTCTCTATTGTAGATTTCTATTTAAGTACTCATTCAGGTCTTTGTAATTTGTCAGTATGATTCTGCGAGGTGTTATATGGTGCCCATGCAAACATCACGCTAATTGAACGCCCCGTGGCTCTCCATTCATGGCAGATTTGGTCGCAATCTCGCATACATCAGACTCTATTGATCTGGGCTAATCTCACCAGTGTGGAGCGCTAATCTAGTAAAGAGGCAATTATGGCGCTTCAGCACTTTATGCCAGAATGAGATTTATGCCACCTCCTTCTTCTATTCTTTCTTTTTTCTCGCTCATTTTCTCTCTTCATTTCTGTCACTTCTATATCTGCACGCACAAAAGCAGTTGTCTTCTTTGTCGGTGCTAGTTTCTCTTTCAGTCTCATAAATATTCACAGCTGAGCTGTTTTATTGCCGTGCATAATTCAGGCCTTTATTAAAATAAGCTGGCCTGGTTCTGCTCTTGGTGTGATGTTACTTGATTGCATCAACACTCTCTCAAAGTAAGACCAATGAGGTCTATTGCTTGATCTTAGTGATTTTCTTATAGCCCCACAAAAACAGATCTTTAATTTCTTTTAAAAATAGATATTTATCTCATAAGTATGCAGCCCATTTTTAATATGTAATTGTAAAAGAGAAAAAAAAATATGGCAAAAACTATTGGGATCACTCAATTTAAGATTAATAAAACAAATGAAATAATTTTTACCTAATAATTCAAAATACAGGTAAAACACCTGTGGAAAACCAAAATGAAAAAAATATTTATATTAACAGTAGCCTACATATTGGCATATTTTACAGACTTTTCTTAGTGTGTGCCAATGAAGAAAGATGGTCTATATAGATAGATTGTTTAGAGCTCAGTGAGAGCTGTTACCATCCAAAATGCTCTCAGATCAGTGTTAAGTGTGTTTAGGATGGCCCAGTGCCATCAACAGATCTGCATAAGTAGCTCAGCCTTTTTACTGCGAGGGGAAATCTTAAACCGCAAAAAAAAGAAAATAAAGGAATTATCTCTATGTAAATGTGCATTTAGACTAAATTCCCACTTCAGACTGATTGGAAACTGATAGATAATGTTTGTAATCCTTTGATTACGTTTCATTCTTGTATTTTTCAGTGCATGCAGACTCCAGGGACCACCACCCCGTCTCATTCCAGCTGCCTGCTTCCTCCACCTGTACTCGGAGAGGAAGCTTGGCCCTGTGCAGCGCTTTATCTGCATATTTTAAATGCCTTTTGGAGGAACATTCGTTTGAAGTTGGAGATGAGGAGAATAGCTTTGTTTCCATGTAACTTTTTTCTTTCATCAAATGACATTAAAAAGCACAAGAGAAAAGTGGAAATCTGCATCCAGAAATGTGCTACAGGACTTTCTGCCATGAGAATACACAAACACATGAAACTCTGATCACTTTTTCTTTCATGGAAAACAAAAGGAGTTATTAATAGCAGAACGCCTATGCTGCTTTATTTATTTTAAAAGAATTATACATTGAAGATGTGACATACACATACTGTACAAGTGCATACTGAATGCAAACTTACCACTTTTAAGATCCTTTATGATTCTTGTTTTTCATTGACGGAGCTTCTATGAAAGTAGAATCATGTACGTTTTTCATCTCTCCCTTTGTATTCCATGGAAGAGAAACATTATTTAATAAAGTGAGCAGAGAAGAAGATAAGTAACGGCCTCACCAGTTCTGAATCAGAAGGACTGATGTCCTGCAGGTAGGGTGCGACTGCCAGCTCAGCCAGTGTGTACTGCAGTACATGCATATGTTCTCTGAACCTATTCAGTTGTCCTAGGACACTAGCATATTGCAGACGCTCTATGAGTCCAGATCCTTGGGAAAATCCCACCTAGACACACATCAAACACATGTTCATTTATACACTGCATATAAATGTTGATATAAAGGGACATTCTATAATTGTCTGTGCCACTAGTGGCACTAAATGGCATTGCTGTCTGCTTGTTTGAGCAGACCGTCTCAGTCTGGCAGCATCTCAGTTTAATTAGCGTTAGAGCACAATTCCATAAAAGCGCAGATGGGAGGGGAAATTTCTGCGTGTGATTAACTAACAATGTGCACATTAAAGAACACAGATGAAGCCAGATCATTTCCATAATGACCAGTGTAATCTATCAAGAGCAGCGCACGTTCCTGCCTGCTTTAAGACAGCCATTTGGGGAAGTTGTGGCCTAGTGGTTAAAGAGTTTGACTCCTAATCCTAATGTTGTGTGTTCAAGTCTGGTCTGGCAGTACCACGACTGAGGTGCCCTTGAGCAAGGCATTGAACCCCCAGCTGCTCCCCTGGCGCAGCAGAATAAATGGCTGCCCACTGCTCCGGGTGTGTGTTCACGGTGTGTGTGTGTGCACTTCGGATCGGTTAAATGCAGAGCACGAATTCTGAGTATGGGTCACCATACTCGGCTGTATGTCACTTCACTCACTTTTACTTTTTATCTGCCAGTTAAATAGCAGAAATTTGACGAGTGCAAACGTTAGTAAATCGCATAGCGTGATGTGTTTTTACACTCGCCTCCCATAAATTTTAAGTCTGAAAGGGAATGCCTACAAATGCATATTCAATAATTTTTAATAAATAGTAAATAATTTTTTTTTATTTATTAATAATTAATTTTTTCACAGAGAACGTGAAACCGAACAAGTCCACCAATCCTTGCGAAAATACATACAGTAGTTGCTCAAACAATAGCAAGGCAACACACACTTTTCGAGTTAGGGCTTCAACGCAACTCTCAACAAATGCCATTGGCAGCTTTGACTTCTACATGAATCCACCACAGATAATGTCACAGGAGTGTTTGTAGCAACTGAATGTGTTGTTATTCGGTGGTGTGTGTACACGTGTATTTCTGTTATGTTTCCTAGATGCCCTGAACTGCGCTGTATGTAAATTTAGTCATTATAAATTGAAAAAGGGACGCTGACCTTTTCCACAGAGAGTAACAATACAAGGAAGAAGAACAAACACTTTTAAAAAGTGTCAGCATACGGCGTTTTTGTTTAAAACTGACAGCTCCCAGTGCCAAAGAGTCCCTCAGAGCCGTTTCGCACACGCCGCTGCAGTGCTACAAAAGCAACGCTATGTTCCCTGATGATTCATTTTGTCAAATACCTTTTGGCATCTTTGTGTTACACACATTCTTCTGATGCTGAAATTTGACAAAAGGCTACAAAATGTTGGAAGTCAAGTTGAAAAACTGCTATTCTTCGGCTATTTTGTAGTACGCTTAACTCCATCCCCCTTCCCAAGGTCGTATCTCAACCGCTTTCCCCTGTGGACCGTTTTTGGCCTGTCGAGGTCGCTTGTCTAAATGATGCTCCACTCTATGCCTTTCTAGACTCCTTTTATTTTGTGTGAGCTCAGTTACTCTCCAGTGACATTCATCCACTTTATGGTCATTTTTATTACCAACACACATCTCCCAGCATGCATCATTTTTCACCAGTACTGTCTCGGTGCTTTTGGGCATTTTTTCATCACGCTGCACTGTTAACTTTCCATAAGCCAAGCAAGGGAGACAGTGAGATGGTTAGAGAAAAAGGAAAGCAAGAACAGTGTCTTTGTTTTTTTTGTTTTTTTCTTAAATAAAATAAAAAAAATTCTAAATAGTTTTTTCTTTTAATGGTTTTTAAAAAAGAATATAAATTTTATTTAATGTTTTTATTAGCTATAATATTTAATATTTATATTGTTGTAAAAAAAATAAGTAATGGATATGCTGTATATATGTAATGGCTTTAGCTAATGTATATTCAAATTTAGAAATAACTCTGTTAATGTAAAAATACAGTAACTGATTTATAAAAAAATCTTTATTATATATATATATATTTAAATAGAGTTAATTTTCTAATATTTTATGAACACATATTCTTTATGTTTGGAAATGGATGCAGTGGAGCTGTCATTTCGGAAACGTTGATATGTGAAATCCATTCTAAAATGCCTAGGGATAATTTAATATTTATGTACAGTACTTAATAATTAATATGTTTGTATGATTCTGTGACTCAGCAAAGGAGGGTGTGTGCAGCTCCAGTACTGAAATCAGCTGCACTGCTTGACAGGTTGAGTTCTTCATTCTGAGAATGAATGTGTTGCCACAGATTTCATCATAGTGGAGAAGAAATCAACTCTGTGTTTTAATCGAGAGCTGATGGCTGTGCTCGGCTGGAGAATAACTGACTAATGTAATTTAGCGTCGTGTCTGGGCCAATCAAACATTTGCCGTTGCTGCTCTAATTCAATCACTGTCCTCTGAAATAAACGCCCTGAGAGTTCAACCTCCAAATGAAATGAAAACTTCATCTGGGGGCATGTTTGTGTCTCCCGTAGTCCATTGTGAGATTGGAGAAAGATTGCAATTATTAGTGGGATGTGCCAGGGGTACTGACAGTGAGGGCTTGTTAGACACTGATGGCCTAGCAAGTGTATATAATTAGGAGTGTTGGCTACAGGAAGCATCACTAGCACTATTGTCCATAAGTGATTTGAACAAAGTCCTAAGCCAATATGTTAACCTTCGGAATGTAACTCTTTTTGCACAGTTCGTGCTGTAGACATGAATAATATATTAAATTGTGTGGATGACTGAACTTTTCTAAATGATCAGACTGACTATTTTTGGAATGACATTAAGGTGACTAAACGATGATAGAATTTTCATTTTCATCTCTTTACAGTTTTTCCTCAGTCGCTTTGGTGCATTTCTCGAATCCTCCTTAATATTTGCAAAGAAGTATGTGCATTTCTCAAAACAATTCGTACAAACAGCACCACACAATGGATTACCTGCAAAAGCCTGTAACTTAATCAAAATCTTTAGTTTATCTCTTAATAGTATTTATGTCAATGAACATGTCAGTGCCATTAGAATGAAAAGTCCTTGTGTCATTGTTGACAAGCAGGCTTATTTATGCCATATATCCATTTCAAAGGTACAGCTGTACCAAAGCACTCGCAACTTGTTCAAAAGAATGAAAAACTAATTTTTTGATGTGCACAAGTTGACTAGATGATGTGGAGGTTTTAACAAGTAGTTTTGATCATTTCATTTCTGATATGAGAAATGCACCAAAGCAACTAAGAAAAACTGTAACTAATAGCATATAATACTTCGAAACATACTGTTGGACATTCATTAAGCATCACACAATTTGCAAGAACATATACCCACACTTAGCTTGGTGCACTTAATGAAATCCAGAACTGGCAGGATCTTCTTTCCTTGCATCTCAAACATCATTTCTAGGTCTCTATAACTGGGAGGAGTGAATGGAGATCTCTGCCCTGTGAAAAAAAAGGCAGACCAACAGTGTGTACATGCACTGTAAAAAATAATTCAGTGGCTTAGTAAATTTCACAAAAATAAAGAGCTATATTAACTTAATAAAATCTTTTGAAATCATTTAAGTGATATTTTGAGTGGGTCAGATTAAAAAGAATAATTAAAAATCCAACAAATAATTTCTATAAAATTTACATATATTATTTAAGTTTATGTAATGAAAATAAATAAGTATTTAACTAACTAATTATATTTTTAATATACCTTCAATATTTCTGGTGAATTCTAATAGAAATATTTGATAAATATTTACTTGTACTGATCTGTTTTAGAAACTAAAATTATTAAGTATTTCCAACCAATTTTCCTAAATAAAGTTCCAGCTTAATAAATGACAGTTTAAATAAATTGAGTAAATTTCGCGGCTAAAGTGATCACGTGTGCAGCTCCGCAGGAAAAAAAAAATCTGCTTTCCTCAGCAGCGACGTCGACTGGCCATACACCTCACAGCTCCTGGTAAGTAAGGTTAGTCAGCTAATCCTACTTACGTTTGTAACACTTTATTAAAAAGTTAATAATTATTAAGCATTTTCTAACAATTGTCTTTGTATTTTACGTCATATTCAACAAGTTTCGTAGCTTAATCGAAGTCACCTGAAGGACGGCTTTCCTCAGCAACGGCAAGACCCGCACTCCTCTCATTTCGTGGTACGTTATGTAATTTAGCCAGCTAATACTAATTATGTTTGTAATGTTTAATTCAGAAGTTAATTATTAAGGATTTCTTAACAATTGTGTTTGTATTTTGCGTTATCTTAAGAAGTTTAACAAGTTTCGCGGCTCAAACAAGAAGCACCTGTCACTGAAGGACTGCTTTTCTCAGCAACGACGTGAACAGCATTACTCGAATTTCCTGTAAGTAACGTAGTCCTTTTATAACTATGTATATTTGCAAAAATGTTTTCAAAAGTTGATTAAACATTGACCGTGTGTACGTGTACATAACAGTGTAGTTTTCGAAGTTAGTTAGTGGGGCAGCCATATGTATGTTAGGTTTTTTTTTTTTTGGAGTGGGTTAACGTTCGTACTATTTGGATCACCGTTTATTTCAACCGCCATTTGAAAGTATAACGATAAGTGTACTGTGGTCAAGCAACTATAACTATACATGCCCAATGGAAAACGATTTTGTACAGGTTCCCCTTTGGGGTCAGTGGCTTGTCAAAAGGGAACACTTCATTTATGAACTTTCAAATGACAAAAGCTGTCACGTTGTTGTAAAACATCATAATTACTACACGAACTCAAGTATGAGCTCTTAAATCACCACTACAAATACGCCATGCAAAAGTATTTAAAATGGCGTGGACATAACATAGACTGGTGCGTTTTAATCAGCTCCCACTATAGGGAGTCGGACAGTTTAAGACCTGCTCCATTGTAAAATCATTCTAGTGCACTGAAACCTAGATCACATACAATATCGGTCAAAAGTTTGAAAACCGTAAGCTTTTTAATGTAACAAATCCAGACCTGGTGGGTATTGAAGGACAGCGGAGGCTGGGGGAGGGGTACATTGTTTTAATTGAGTAAACTTACTAAATTTCTTAAGAGTGTGTTTAAATATATTCATTTTGATTTGAAATTATTTGTAATATTATTGTTCCCTGAAACAGATCAGTTTAATTTTCCATCCTTAAATAAATTGATAGAAATTTCACAAATATATTATGTGTATTATAAATAAACAATTTGTTAGTCTAATACTAAATTGTTTTAGTGGAAAAAATAAAATATAACTGTACATTTTAGATAAAATAAACTGTTGTATTTTTAGTCCGTTAATATGTTTACATTTATGCATTTGGCAGACACTTTTAGCCAAAGTAACTTACATTGCATTTCAAGGTACACATTTACAATTTAATCAATTTTTGCTAGCGCCGACGCTCTACTGTTTGAGCTACAGGAAAGCCATCTTTTGTATAATCAAGTGAACTATATTCAGAGATTTTATTAAGTTAATAAAGTTAAATATTACTGTAATATTTACTAAGCCACAGAATTATTTAGAGGGTTAAGGGTTGAGTGTGAGGATTAATGCAATGCATATTTTTTTCAAGTAGTGCAATTAAACAAGCTTTTTTGTTTCAAAACCATTAGTCATTTTACTTAAATATTAATAGAGTTGTTCCGATTCCGATACTAGTATCGGAAATATCTCCGATACCACAACAAATTCTGGCATCGGCATCGGCGAGTACATGAACCCATATACCGATCCGATACCATTTTCTTAAAAAAGACCTAGTTATGACCGCAAGCTTTGCCTAACCGCTGCACGGTTCTTCTTCGCTGCTCAAAATGCATTGAAAACACAGGAAGTTGTGCTGTGTTGCCACAAGCAACCCCTGTTTAGAGCAGCGAAGAAGAAATGAAAACGCGTTAGCAGCCCTTATCTATATATGACTGGATCACTCATCACATTCTAAACTGCCAAAAGACAGTGAAGCCGCTACTATATTATAGATCAGTGGTTAGCAGTATGTCTCTGTAGTACCGGTAGTTACAGACTCTCGAGTATATTCAGTACCGGCAACTGCGAGTCAAAACGCAGGGCTCCAGACAGTAGCCGAATATATACTAGTGTCTGTGAATATTAAACTGCAAAATACTATTTAAATATTACTCCCGCAAAATCTACATCTCTGTGGGTGACTGGCACAGATGCGCGAGAGCTCGCTGTTTTGTAGTCTCTGCTGTGTGTCATGAGGACACGAACGCATAAACCGTCACTTCATGAGAATTTACCGTTTCATTTGAGAATACTGTCATATCATAAACACAGACACTCAAAGATCTTCATGGCAGCCCATTAAAATAAATGTTTGGTTTACATGAGTAAATTGACAATATATAAAGCTACTGTTGTAGCCTACAGTAATAATAATACATCTCTATAATAATAATAATTATGCCTAGATGGTTGCTTGTTTTTTACTTGTTTTTTACTTGTTAGAGATTATCTGATTAATAGATCTTTTTTTATATTCCTAGACTTATTTGTTGCAGTTTTTTTATACAGTTATATTGTAAAACTTAAATACCTTTTTTAGTTTGCGGTGTTAGATTTTTGGCTGCATTTGAAGTTCTTTTTTGCATAAGAAAATAAATAATACTGTCAAATTCATGTTAGATAATAAAAATACTGTAATAAATACAGTAGTTCACCATGTATTTGTTCATGTTTTATTGAGGGATCTGTCTGAAGCACACCATAAAAAAATTCTAGCAATTTACACAGGGCTAGTAGTATATACAGCTGTATATACAGATATACACCCAGGTATCGGATCAGTACTCGGTATCGGCCGATACCCTGAGCCCAGGTATCGGAATCGGTATCGGGAAGAGAAAAAGGGTATCGGAACATCTCTAAATATTAAACATGTTTATAAAGAAATTGGTTGAAATAATGCAGACCTCAATAAAAGCCTATAGCATTGATTTACAGCATAGAAGCTCGCAGTTGGTCTCTTTTCGTTTTTCTTTTAGGTTTATTGTTAAAAATAAATGTCCCTATGTAGAAAATTAACCTGTCCTCTTGTTAAGAAGAATGCTGTTAATTTTTGCAACTCCTCCCCCTAGTAAACTTTGTTTGAGATTTTACCTATCATATGGTCCAACAGAATGTTTGCTTCTTCAGGTGCTATTTGTTTTGTGTATTTGTCACTTTCTTGTAACATTCAGTTTTGAATGTTAGCTCTAACCAGTTATCTTTAAAATTTGCCTGTAGGGTTCAGCTGATCTACCCGTCTTCGTACACGCAGAGTTGGCAGAGGAGGTCATAAAAATCTACATCCTTCGGAACAATAATGGGGCAGTCAGCGATGTAATCTTGGGAATCTCAGCAGAGCCTGCTGCCATCTTTCAGGAGTCACATTGGATTTGAGATATCCCAAGACCCACAAATACAGGTCCTTCTCCAAAAATTAGCATATTGTGATAAAGTTCATTATTTTCCATAATGTACTGATAAAAATTAAACTTTCATATATTTTAGATTCATTGCACACCAACTGAAATATTTCAGGTCTTTTATTGTTTAAATACTGATGCTTTTGGCATACAGCTCATGAAAACCATAAATTCCTATCTCAAAAAAATAGCTTATTTCATCTGACCAATAAAAGTGTTTTTAATACAAAAAAGTCAACCTTCAAATAATTGTTCAGTTATGCACTCAATACTTGGTGGGGAATCCTTTTGCAGAAATGACTGCTTCAATGCGGCGTGGCATGGAGGCAATCAGCCTGTGGAGGCCCACGATGCTTCGATAGCGGCCTTAAGCTCATCCAGAGTGTTTTGTCTTGCGTCTCTTAACTTTCTCTTCACAATATCCCACAGATTCTCTATGGGGTTCAGGTCAGGAGAGTTGGTAGGCCAATTGAGCACAGTAATACCATGGTCAGTAAACCATTTACCAGTGTGAGCAGGTGCCAGGTCGTGCTGAAAAGTGAAATCTTCATCTCCATAAAGCTTTTCAACAGATGGAAACATGAAGTGCTCCCAAATCTCCTGATAACTAGCTGCATTGACCCCTGCCCTTGATAAAACACAGTGGACCAACACCAGCATCACTGACTGTGGGTACTTGATACTGGACTTCAGGCATTTTGGCATTTCCTTCTCCCCAGTCTTCCTCCAGACTCTGGCACCTTGATTTCCAAATGACATGCAAAATTAGCTTTCATCCGAAAAAAGTACTTTGGACCACTGATCAACAGTCCAGTGCTGCTTCTCTGTAGCCCATTTCCTGCACACGCCTGTGCACGGTGGCTCTGGATGTTTCTACTCCAGACTCAGTCCACAATCTTCCTCGGGGTCCGGTCACCTCTTCTCGTTGTGAAGCGTTTTTTGCCACACTTTTTCCTTCCCACAGCCTTCCCACTGAGGTGCCTTGATACAGTACTCTGGGAACAGCCTATTCGTTCAGAAATTTCTTTCTGTGTCTTACCCTCTCGCTTGAGGGTGTCAATGAACCAGGCTGGGAGTTTTTAAAAGCCTCAGGAATCTTTTGCAGGTGTTTAGAGTTAATTAGTTGATTCAGATGATTAGGTTAATAGCTCGTTTAGAGAACCTTTCCATGATATGCTAATTTTTTGAGATAGGAATTTTGGGTTTTCATGAGCTGTATGCCAAAATCATCAGTATTAAAACAATAAAAACCTGAAATATTTCAGTTGGTGTGCAATGAATCTAGAATATATGAAAGTTAAATTTTTATCATTACATTACAGAAAATAATGAACTTCATCACAATATGCTAATATTTTGAGAAGGACCCTGTACTCACTTGAGTTGTTCCAAAAACTGTTTCTTGAGCTGGATCCTCCAAAACTCTGTTAATGTTCAGAGGTTAAAAAATTATCTTCTTGCATAGTAGTGGTTCATGGTCATCCCACAGAATGGGTATTCCTGATGGAAGTGTTTCTGTTATCTGATTAATTCTGTTGAAGACATAGTTCACCCCAAAAGATGATGTTGTCATAATTTACTCTCCCTCAATTTGTCCCAAACCTGTACGAGTTTCTTTTTTCTGTTGAACACAAAAGATATTTTAAGTGAAGTGACGTGACATTCAGCCAAGTATTAAAGAGTGTTGGTTAACGCAGTTAAAGGTTGCAATTGACTTTGCATAGTATACTTTTTTTTTTTTTTTTTCCTATTATGGAAGTCAATGGCAACTTTCAACTATCTGTTAACCAACATTCATTAAAATATATTTTGTGTTCAACAGAAGAAAGAAATTCGTACAGATTTGGGACAACCCGGGGGGGCGAGTACATTATGACAACATCTTCTTTTTGGGTGAACTATCCCTTTAATATTGATGTAAGTGTTGCTTTTATATTTTTTTATGGTTTAATGTTGAGTGTGACTGCAAATGGCTGGTATGCACCAGGAACAAAGATGTCATTTCTCTTACGGCTATCGTATTTTACATGTAATCTACTTGAATACTAAGATGGATGAAATGTTTCATAAGGTTTAATCATTTCCCTTATGGCTACTTTACAGTTTTTAATTTTTGCAATCTACTGGAATATTAAAATGGATACAATGTTTCAAAGGTTGATTTTAGACTTTGTCTAATGTTTAATTGACAAATAAATTTTCAATAAAAATGTGTTTCTTTCTTTATTTGGTTTTATTATATTAATTATAAAGGGTAAATGGTGTAAAAAAAAGAAAAAAGTGAATGCAGCATTTTGATAATTTATAGTCCAATATTAAGTTAAATTCACTTTTACATGTAGTAAACGTAGCACATTTTTTTTGGTAAAATTTCATCCAATATTTCAATTATATCTACTCAATATTTTTTGTTTATTTTACATAGAATTACAGTTGTGGTGTTTTATAATTTTGATTATATCCAATTAATTTTATTTCTCATATAAAGTAATTCAGTTACTCAGATTTACTTAATTTTTTTACTGACAGTTACTCAATTTAAACAGTATATTTCATTGATTTCACAGCTTTAAAATTTACTCAATTTTTTTGAGTGTAAAAATGTTTCACCAAAAAAATTGAGTAAATAATAGTTAAACTTTTTACAGTGTGTTCAGTAAGTCTTACAAATTGCTTATTTTATCATTTACAGTAGGGGACAAACACACTGATAGACAGATAGAACATTAGACAGAAAGACAACAATGGATAGAACAATGGATCGATTCATGGATGGATGGATAGATAGATAGATAGATAGATAGATAGATATACCTGTAGTTTAGTTTAGAGGGTTTTCTTTATTTTTTTTTTTACCTTTTTTTCTTTTCCAAAGCTGGAAATTGTTTAATAAGGTACAAAAACAAAAATCAAAAACAATTAGTTTGGCAAGTAATAATGAGAGAAGAATTGGAGATGGTGGAGGTGTTATGAAGGCTCAGAGGGAGTGAGTTCAAGAGTTTAGTTGCCATAATGCTGAACACACTACCACCCATTGAGAAAATGTGAATTTTCATCAACTAATTATAATATTATGCATGATAGTAGAGAGTATCGCTAGTGGGGGGAAAGGTGGGACTGAATCCTGGGGCCATTAGCCACAAAAATCTCCCCTACGGCCCCCCATTGCAGCGATTTCAGGGCCTGAAACCATACGGGTTTGTGTTATTTTACTGTCTATGCAATGCACATTTGCAGCATACAGAATAACCTCGGTGCACTGTACATAATATTATGACGAGTTGAAAATCGAAAATGGATCATGCAACCTTTACATAAGTTCGAACCGCATCTTGAAGATGATTGATTAATATAATGACCCATACATTGGCTGAACCATTGAGACATTACATAAATGCCATAGATTTTCTTCCTCTTTAATAGAGATCATTCACAAATACAGTCTGAGCTCTGCCGACCTCTCCTGCTCTACGGTGCAGGCTGGCTAACGGCAGTATATCTGACATCCATGTCATATTTGCCTCTCCAGCTTCGCACGAACCAAGGTTAACTGAGAATTTTTATGCCACTGATGTCAATTCATTGATTGGCCCCTGTAATCTCTTGTCTGCTTAAACAGAATAGAAAAGAGCTGAGTTAATAGCAATTTCTCATTCTTGAAAGACAATGATTGTGCGACCTTGGAGGTCAGTTGGTAAATTTGTACATTTAACATATGACACAGCGTTAGCCCTCGATTTCAATTGGACTAATTTTCACTCACTACTAGATAATTCATTTTTTTGTTGACCTAACAAAGTCATTGTGGTGAAAAAGTGTGACTGGAATAGAAAAGATCCCTCAGGGATTGTATTAAAACATCTTTGTCATTGTAATGGTTGTGAGGATTGAGAGGTCTATTTGCACTGCGTATTCGACGCCGCAAGCTTTGTGATCCATTTAGCTTGCCTGAGGTTTGCGCATACTTGTTCATGTTCTTTCACAAGAGAGTACACTCTGAGAGCTCCTAACGATTTCACCCTGCAGGGGAATGTGTGATGTCAAATGCGTATTGTGATTACCCCATTTCCTGTTCAGCATACTCTGAGAGCCTTCATCTCAACACCATGAACATGCAGTGCTAAAATCTTCCGTTTGTGTTCTGTGGGTGCAGATTATAAACTCCCTTCCCCCCAATATAGAGCCCACACCAACCTGTGAATGTGGGACACCTCCTGTGGAGAAGTTTATGTAGGAAGTCTCCATCATTTCTCGTTCTGAAGCCAAGGGTGAGGAAGTAACTCTGTGTGGATGAAGGCTGACTCCAGTCTGTTGTCTGGGGCAACAGATGACCTCCACACGGGTCTAGACAGAGATGAAGAACGGCCACAATTTTTTTGAATCATCTTAAACAGACAATTATTTGTCTGTCTCTATTTGAGTATTGTTCAATCCATCGTTCTACATGTCACATGTCTGGGTATCTGTCTGGCTCTAGATTACATATGTAATAGACAGATATATGTTGAAGTTAATTTACTACAGTGCTTCACCTGTTTATTTTTATTTTATTCAAATATAGTTTGATACATTTTTTGTGTGTGTGTGTCATTCCAAATCAGCTTCCTGTGGGGTGTGGCCAGTTTGAAAAGCAGCTAAATCAATTCTAAATGTTTCACAACCCTGCTCAGAAACCACTTGGAACACCCTAGAAACTGGGGAGCAACGCATTAAAAGCCACTCAGAACATGTTAGCAACAACATAACAATGTTTGGCAACCACCTTCAACACTTTAACATCTCAGTGATGGTGGTTTTGCATGGGAAGCATCATTCACATTTTTTTTTTTTGTAGAAAATGTAAAAGTCTAGTTTTGCATGTCAGGCTTATGCAGTTGATGGAAATATGATAAATGCTATGTTTAACGTTTGTTTACATTTGTACATTGAACAATTTTGATACTGCATTGGGTGGCCACATATCAACAGCACTGTAATAGATCACATATACAGAGATTTAATCAATGTTAATTTGATTTAGTTGATGCGATGCTAAAAGACACATTATCTTCTATTTTGATGCAATCTGTACATTTCTTTCAAAGAGATTGCATCAACAGATGGCTGAAGGCGGTACATAGTCAAAGACAAGGACGGCAACTCTTTTTTTCAGAGCCGGTTATGCAGAGTGCTGAAGTGACACGGATGTTGACTACCCTGTGATGAGTGACTGTTCTTCTCTAGGGTCCTACATTTAAATTCAACGTGTCTTTCAGTGTCACACATTTATGTCATGGCAGATTATTTCTCCACAACGCTGAACATTATGCTAATTTAATTTGTTAAAAAAGAGAAGATACATGGTAAAAAAAAACAAAAAAACAACATCCCTGAGGAATGAGAATGTAGACATAGAGCACAGCAGGGGAGGACTACTCCATGAAATTTGTGCTGTATAAAACAGATTGCATCATCATCTCTGCTGAAAAGGTTTGTCTTTACAGTTGTCTTTTGACTATATTTCAGAAAACGACTCAGCATTATAGCCTTAAATTAAAATAAAACTGACACTTACTCTCATGTTGTTTCAATCCTTTATGCCCTTTCTTTCATACATGTATTTCAAAAAGAGACATTTTTCAAGTATGATCACACTGCTTCTCTTTTAATATAGCAAGCTACTAACCCTTAACTTTCATTGTTTGCACCATTTTTAACATGAACAACCAGGTTAACATCTCATTTTGTGGTGTATGGAAGAAAGAAATCAGCGGCTTCAAAAGAAATGATGGTGAGTAAATGATGACAGAATTTTCTTTTTAACTGGGCTATTTCTTACAATATACAGCTTTCATCATATCCAGGTTTTCGTGGACAGTTCTGAAGAGTGTGTGTGCTGCGGTGTGAATGCATCACAAGATTCTGTCCTGGGGACAGACACCCTGCTGTGTCAGGATGTTCCGAAATTTTCATGGTGAATCTACGTTTTAACTTTCAATAAAGTGGAATGCTCTTAGGCATGTTTTTTTCCACTGTCTCCGTGAGGCGTCTTTGAATCGTTTGATCCGAGCAGGGGAAAGCATTACATTTGCGTCACTAGTTTGTATCTTTTGAGCATTGCTTTGAAAGAAAAAAAGCCTTCAAATAGCTG
This sequence comes from Carassius auratus, assembly GCF_003368295.1. NCBI lineage: Eukaryota > Metazoa > Chordata > Actinopteri > Cypriniformes > Cyprinidae > Carassius > Carassius auratus. The sequence goes on along the minus strand of NW_020524892.1, from coordinate 91,084 downwards.
TTCTTTCACAATTAATTAGTCCAGAATAAATGCATAATCTGAGATTATGGTTATTTAATACCCATGACCTTCTCTTTGGTTGTAATAAATAGAAATCTCCTGCATCTTATTGTCTATTGTATTGCTGTCTGAGTCATTAATTCAACTGATTCATTCAAAAACGTGAGCAACTTTATGAATTAGCTCATACATCATTTACTCCAAAGATTTTCTCAAATATACTTCATTTAGGAACAAAACAGGCAACTGTGTTTAGGGGTGAATTACTGAAACAAAAACTTAATGTGTGAATCATTGAATCACTCATTCAACCTTTTCATTCAAATAAACTGATTCATTCTGAAACAAACTCAGTAATTCGTTTCAAAACTACAATTATAATTCTGACCGTCCCATACACCTTTTGACCAATTCCCTTCACACGTGCGCTTTACATGCCTTTCAATGCACTGACCTCTGCTGACAGTCTCTGTAAGGCTACATTAACTTACAAATGAAATGAACAACTCATCTCACCAAACACACATACAATCACTCACAGGTACTGTATAATCATGCATTGAGTAGTACTGTGTAAATGGTTGGGTAAATTGCTGCAAAGTGTGTAATTTGAAGTAATTCAGGTCTAAGGTTAGGATTTCGATAACATATACAAGCTGAGTGCTGGATTATATATTTGTGCATAGTGGGGGTGTGTAAAAACAGAGCAGGCTAATTGAAACATGAAGGTGTGCTCTTGACCTGCCTATGTGAGCAGCCCAGTCCTCAGTGTTTGAACAACAAAGAGAGCTACCTTACATCTCTGCACGACACAAGCTACACTAATTCACGACCTGTTGCTAGGGCAACACCTGCCTTAGACAAAGCTGTAACTATTAGTCAGACACAATCTAATGCCTGTGAACCTGAAAGCTTCTTGAGTGCTTCATTGTGGGAGGTCTTTCATTTTTCTCACTTTTAAATAAGCAGATGGTTAATGTGGAGTGTCTTGATTTCCTCATACCAGTAAAGATGTAGTCTGTGAAGGCTGGATGAAGCTTCCGGAAGGCCTCCTCAATTTTCTCTGTGACGTTCGAGGATGATTCTCCAGACCAGGGAGTGAACACGAATGAGAAAGTCTTCTCCATTGTAAGCGCTGCCTCCAGGAGCCCCTGTGTGGAAGGGAAACAGAAAGAGATTTGTTTTATTGTTCATTTACATGTAATTAGGTCATAAATACTTAAGAGTTACTGAAATGCACAATGTGATTTTATTATTATATTTACAGATTATAATTTAGCTTTTTTATTTTTTCTCTGGCACTTCTATTAGTTGGCATGTGGTTTTGATCATTTCAAAGTAAAATATAATTATACTTTTAAAACATAGGCATGATTAAATCAGGGCTGTGCCAGATCTTATTTGGAGTTATGATTTATTTCTTATTCAAGCCTTTGGTGTGTGACTGTTTGAGGTAATCAGCCACCTCCTGTCAGAATATAATATGACTAAAATAATAACATATTACTATAATAAGCAGAACACCAAAATAAAACTTTTTTTTTTTTTTTAACAAGACTGTATTGACCTCTTGTAATTATGTTTGTGTATGTGTGTGTGCACGTACGTGTATGTGTGTATATATATACAGTCTTGTCAATTTTTATTTTAATATTATGTATATGCTATTGTATTATTTAAAACTATTTAATTTATTAATACTTTTTTAATACGTTTTAGTGATTTATACTTTTGCCAATTTTATTTGTGTTAAATATTTCTATTTACATTTAACTAACTCTAATGTTATGTTATGTTATTATACGGCTCTGTGGAATACTTGATTCTGATTGTTCAGTCGCGACATTCCGAGGTACGTTATCCCTAGATAGCAACTGTTAAAAAAATAATAACACCGGCACATCCGGGTAACAGCAGTCGGCGCTGTACTCTTAAAAAAAAAATTTAAATTAAATTCTTACTTGAACAATTTGTTCTTGGTGGAAGCTTTGCATTTTTTTAGCTGATAAAATATTAAAACTCGATTCAAAATGGTGAACAATTATTTAATGACATCATCCTGGTATTCTCGTTTCATTTAAACGCATTTGCTGCCATTTTGCTACGACTGTTTTGTACGCTGTAGTGGATTATAAGAGAACTAACAAACTGGTAAGGTTTTAAAACATTTTCGTCTTAATTATTTTATTGCCTTAATTATTTTTGTGGTGAAATGTTGCGTAATAAATAGTTTGACTGGACCGTTTCCCTTAAATGATCCTAGTTTGAATTTGCCGCTTGCTCGCAACTTCAGTCTTCACGGAAGCTTTGCGTTCAAATATTTCAACTCAAATCAATATTTTGCGTCTAATTATTTCCTCGTGTCAAGCAGCTTCACGTCGGGGTCCTGATCACCTTGTCGGGGTTTATTCTGAGAGAACAGCCGGCTGGATGTACATTATCCCTTACTTGTGTTATGTGTTGTGTTACGTCAGTTGTAGTCACTTTAGCTCTTCAATTAGTTGCCAGCTTTTTTTCAAATTTCTTTATAGTTTATTTTAAGTTTAAAATGTCCCAATATTTAAAAAAAAAATCACGTTTTTAATAGTTTTAGTTATTCTAACCAAGACAGGAAGTGACCATCAACAGGTGAACAAACACCTAGCATTTATCAACATAGATAAATTAGGCTGACTTTTTATACCAAGTGTGTATCAGACAGCCAGAACGGATTTGTAGGCAGTTTAGGGCTAACACTAAAATATAAATATTAACAATACTGACAAAAAATGTTTAATGGCAAACTTTGAAACCATCATTTATAAAAGTAAACTATAAATAACCTGAGTCTTGAACCCATGGTGATCTGTTTGAGTTCTGTGAAACGATTTATTCTGTCTGACCATGAAACACCACTGACGAAAGCGAAGATAAGACACCTTTCACTTAAGGTACATCTTGTTTAGTCTTTCTCTTTTGAATTTACAGCACTAACATCTGCAGGATGTTGCCCTTTTCTACATAGGGAACACTGATAAAAGTGTTGCTGTCTATCATTACACTTTATTCTTCCCCAGAGGACACAAATATATACAAAAAGATGCTCTTCTCTTCATTCAGATGGGTCAAACAGAATATTTCTGTGGCAGCAGTGGTGCATGCGTTACTATTGTATACGAAAACCTTTCAGTAGGACAAAAAAAATTCTCAGGGCAGGTTGGAGAAGATGAAAAAGCTCACCCTTACTGTGGGCCATCAAAATAAACACGAGTTGAACTGCAGTCCATGTAGGATGAAAATGGATAGAAAAATATACATAAATGAAAAAGGAGTGGGCTTGATGTACACTGAGAGTTATCCTACACTCAAGTCACTTCAAGCAAATGCAAATTATGAGACGTTGCAGATACAACCCACTTTAATGAGGTCAAAATGCATTCATTTTAAATGCTGTAAATGAGAAAAAAGCGCTTTTCCCTTGAGTTCGGATGAGAGAGGTAGCCTGGGCTAAGAGCACTTATATTAGTATGAATGTTTCCACCATCTTGGAATTTTTTTATAGAGTGAATACACATCGCAGATTTAACTGAAAGGATAAACTAGGAATAATGAGTGTGAAGCCAGTATCAGAGGAGCGTTACACAACACTGAACTACCAAGCTAAACCGTGTTCCTTCAGGTCAAAGGCGCTGATGTTTTACACATGAATGTTTTGTGATTAATACGCATAGATCTACAGCAGTCGGCACTCTTTTAAGCAATAATCATTCATTGAGCTTTTGATTGGGCGCTGTGCAGCCCATTTGTCCTCACCTGCCAATACAGTTTGATGAGCTTGCTTATGTGCCGGTTGTTGCCTGCTGACAGCCAGTAAATGTAGTCAGCAATCATGGCGGCCCTAATGACAAGGACAGAAACAGGTGGACAGTATCAGATAACTTTCAATCAAGATGTTACATCATCTAGTGGCATACAGGGCACATACTCAATAAGGGAATTCACTCGACAGACACACATGCACACGCCGTGCGGTGTCTCTCGATACAGTCAAAGCGCTTGCTTCAGGCTGACTCATGTGGTCACCGGCACAAATTTCTCTCTCTTGCATGTATTCTTTCTCAACGTGACAGCGTTGTGCTAATAATATTCATGTGTGTGCATCACATCATCAAACTTGGGAGATGTGAAAGTGTAAAATAGACCTGTGGTGACAAATCTTTATATAACAAGGCCAAATAACCACATTTATCTCCGATATGATGAGTAGAAGCCATATGCAGTGAAGTGACATTCAGCCAAGTATGGTGACCCATACTCAGAATTTGTGCTCTGCATTTAACCCATCCGAAATGCACACACACAGAGCAGTGAACACACACACACTGTGAGCACACACCCGGAGCAGTGGGCAGCCATTTATGCTGCGGCGCCCGGGGAGCAGTTGGGGGTTCGATGCCTTGCTCAAGGGCACCTAAGTCGTGGTATTGAAGGTGGAGAGAGAGCTGTTCATGCACACCCCCCACCCACAATTCCGTCCGGCCCGAGACTAGAACCCACAACCCTTCGATTGGGAGTCCGACTCTCTAACCATTAGGCCACGACTTCCCGATTTAAAAATGCATGTAATTACCTTCAATTTGCGAGGGTCATGTGACAATGAGATTAGATGAAATATTCATCTTTGCATATAGTTTCAGATCATTTTATTAAAAAACAGAAGGAAGAATACAGTGCATACTGTGTAACAAGTTAGTAAAGTATCCATTAAGTTAAACAAAATACATTATTTCTATGACAAATGTTCTAAACGAGAATATTCTACATAGTTTGTCACAATATACATTTAATATCAAATTCTGTTAATGCATACAAATTATTTTAAATAATGAAATTAAAAATAAAATGAAGTCATAGTTGCTGATATGGAATTCTTTTTAGACGCTTATTCAAAAAGACATGCATTTCTATCAAATAATGAAATGAAGTAAATGTGGTGTTACGTTTTTGTTACTTATGCCAGTAGGTGACAACAAGTGACTGACTTTATGAGTGAACATTTCAGTATGCTTAAATACATAAACTAATTGGCAGTACTATATGTAAATCTTACATGTTTATTTAACTTGTATAAAACCATTGGTCTGAATATCATTTATGGCTGTGATTATTTGAAACAATAGCAGTCTTGTCATGCCATATTGCAGTACTTATTCTGCATGTTCATATTCTCCTGTTTATAATTACACTGTTGGTGTCATATTGTTTAAGAAACTCGATATACAAAGTCTTTTTGCTTAGGCAAGGACATAGAAGTATTAGAAAAGTCATACAGTGAAGTTCAGGCTTTTAAAAGTCAGTAGAGAGCATCAGGTGACATGCATATGCATGTTTGAACTTCAAATTGATGATGCATTAACGCGTTGCATGCAAAACTCCGGAGACGTTAAAAAACTGCAGAGTAGCGTTAAGGATGAAATATTACCTTGCTCATCACCTTGTGCTATGAAATATAATCTCCAAATTCATGAATGCACTGGAAAGTACATAACTTGGATTGTATTAGGCACTATTTCCTGGAACACATTTTGATAAACTAAGATGATTAAATTATCTGGCCTGGTTGAATCAAATGACTTGTTTTTAGAAGGGCACATTTCACTAGGCCAAATTAACATGCACTTTTATTATATAATGGCAGAAATTAAACCAAGACTCTTGTTTTTCTCCCATGATATAAATGAAATCTGAATTGAGAATGCTGTGAAATTTGAGTTTGTGTATTCTGCTCTTTGGGCTCCTCAAGAGAGTTTATCTCCAACTAGAGTCAATGTGTACAGATGACCTGACGATAACCCTTGTAATTAGTCAAATTTTGATCTTTACACTAATCAGTGTAATTGCAATTAGTCTGGTTCTGATCTTTTAATGTATTAATAACCCCAAGTGAGAATTCTAATAGTTGTCACCACTATAGTCTGATCAATGTGTTTACAATGCTTCATCTTCTTTATCAGCTCTATGGACCTCTTTACATATTTGAGGGTGGTTGAGTGAAGAGATTCTAGATTTGATTTTGTTCTATGAAACAGCTACTGTGCTTGTCATGACTGAGTCATCTAATGACCCAAGATCTGGCTCATCTGCAGAGACTAGAAGATATGTTTCTGTCTGATCTGCATCTTGGGTCAAATAATTTAATTTTTTTTTTTTTTACAGTGCTGGTGTCTTGCAGTATAGTCTAAAGTTTGGTATGGTATTTGTTTTTGAAATAAATTAATACTTATTACTGAGGATGGATGCATGAAATTGATCAAAAATGACCAAAAAATTAACAAAAATAAAATCAGCTTTGCAATCACATTTGAAACATTTGAAAATAATAATAGTAAAAAAAACAAAAACAACACCGTTATTTTTACATTGCAATAATAACCAAAATATGCACTTGACCTCCCATTTCCATTGAAGCAAATGAACTGGATTTTTTTAATTATGGATGGATTAAAGATGGAGTAATTCTAGTACATCGAAAAAATGGGAAGTGAAAGGTCAAGTTGAGCACAAGGAATTAAAAGATAGTATGCAATGAAGTGTCATCCAGGATTTCTTCAGGTTCAGACACACTCTCTCTGTTTAAATCTAGATTAAAAACGCATCTCTTTCTCCAAGCATTCGAATAATGCATCTCATAATTTTTGACTGCAGTTGCATCTGATCAAATGCACATTCTTATTCTTTATCTTTGGTTAAACTAATTAATTTTACTTTGTTGAAACTGTCTCTATTTGTTTCTCTTTTTTTGCCACGGGATTTACACAAGCTCCAGTCTGGATCCAGAACACCTAAGAAGAGATGATGCTGACCCTCAGAGGACCTCAGATGATGCTAACTCTGAAACAACATACAGAACTAACAAATATTGCTACAAGTGTGATTGCATCATATAATAATTGCTGTTAAAAATGTTCATCGTCTGGTTGACTACATCTTGTATACATTTTTCTGAAAAATCCTGTCATATGCACATAAGCTGACAGTCACCAATTATAAGCTACTAATACATATTGTTGAAACGAAATTTTGTGTAAAGTTGCTTTGTAATGATTTTTATTGTAAAAAGCGCTATACAAATAAACTTGAATTGAATTGAATTTCTGCCAAAAATTAAGCATAGTGTGTTATTGAGACATAGTCAAAATCTTTGTGATGTCAGTTAACATGTCGTTTCACTTTCTTCCAGCCATCGCTGAATAAGAATCCGGCATCACCCCCTGTCTCGATTGCACTGAGCCGGGAATCATGGGGAGGCCTCATTTAGCTTGCTTGATTAATGCTTGATGAGGATGTGCAAGTGTCCTGCTGGGGTGAACGGAGCAATTCTCTCGAGTGTAAATGCCAATTAAATGTTTACAAATAATTAACCACAGTGCCTACTTGTCCCCTCAGGGGTTGAAATGTTGTTGTGGGTAAACATGGCATTTACAGTTAAGGACGCAGCAGGGCTGGTTAAGTGTTTCTACTCCTGCATCTGTTCAGGTGCCACATTTGCAGCTTTGAAGCAGTAGTCACGCACTGTTGTGTGCCGGTGGATGAGCCGATTCCTGTGGCGCGATGGCGCTCGGTCTGAGAGGAGTTCCTGGTGTGTAACGCCGCTTTCTCTTTTTGAAATGGGACGATTTTCGGATGAGAGCCGAGACATGGTGTGTCACTCATCCCTTGTTTTCTTAGCCAAGCATCAAATTAAATGCTAATTGTTTTTGTCTCTGTATGTGTACGCTGAGCGGCATAGTGAGCTTGACTAGAGACCCGACACAGAAACTGGATGCTAGTGTGTGTGTGTGTGTGTGTGTGTGTGTGTGTCATTATAACAGAGCACAAGCAGCACTTATCTTTCTCTCCCACAGAACAGGCCTGGATCGCCCTTTAAATGCCATTTAAACCCTGTCATGCGATCAACGCATGAAACCATCCTTTTGCTTTGAAAAGAAGCATGGTGGATTTGTGAGTTAACCATTTAATCGCTCTCACTAGTGTCTGAGGTAATAGGACTAAGAACTATCGCCATTTCTTTGATGAGGGACCTTTAAACTCTATAGCTTAAAAAAAGGTTGCAATAGAGCAGAAAGCCTTTTGAGTAGCGCTTCGAAACATAGCATGGTTGTGCTCCAGGACGACCCGCAGTCAAATCTAGGCTTGTGGTCCTTTCCCATTCATGTCTCTCTCTCTCTCTCTCTCTAGTCCTGTCCTGTACAAATAAAGGCAAAAATCCAAAAAAGTGGCAGAAAAAAGTTACTGCAGCATCAAGGAACAAAAAATGGTAACACCAATGCTGCATTTATTTGATAAAAAGTACAGAACAGTAAAAACTGTAATATTGTGAAAATATTACAATTTAAGATTATTTCTGTTTAAAATATTCTGAAATATAGTTTAGTCCTGTGAATTTGTCAGCATCGTTACTCCAGTCAAAAAACATGATTTTGATAAAGATTTTGAACTATCATCTGTATCGCAGTTTCATGCTCACGTGATGTCGTATTTAAAGCAAAATTTTAATATATATATATATATATATATGTATATATATATATATATACATATATATATATATATACATATATATATATATATATAGACATATATATATACATATATACATATATATATATACATATATACATATATATATACATATATATATACATATACATATATATATATATATATATATATATATATATATATATATATATATATATATATATATACATATATATATCATTACCATGAAATAAAATTATTATTTTGTTCATATCACCCACCCCTATGTCTGTCCATGACTTCTTATTAAAGGGAAAGGAAGTTGAAAGGAAATAATTTGTAGTTTTGTGTCACAGGTGTATTTGAAGCTGTGAGGGTATACATGACAAAGTACTACAGTAGATTAACACAAATATCATGAAATTTCAAAGCAGAAATGACCCGATCAGACTTCAGTTCAGTTCACAAGCTTTTGTAAAAACCTATATGGATATATATAAAAGCAGTGTACTGTAGTGCATTGCATTCTCAAACTCTGCATGTAGCCCTGCTTTCCTTCCCAGCTGTCAATGTTTGTGCCTGTCACATAAATCACTTTTATGTCCACTAGCAGGCATCGATGACAAAGTTACATTCAGTGTGTAGGCCGGGAGTCGAGGTAATTTCAAAGTCCTTGTTATTTCACTGGCTTCGGCCACACGGGGGTGTCAAACAATAAGATGTATGCCAAAGGGATACAAAAAAATGAAAGCAAAGAAACGGGTATAAAAGGATGGAAAGCGAGTGAGAGGTTTCTAAGCAGGGCACTTCATATCAAGATAATAACAAGTCTGGCAGCAGAGGCCCTTGGCGGCTGCTACAGAGATAAACCTGCCATTAGGGCTGCAATGTGAGGCCTACAACTCTGACAGACTATTACATCCTTAAAAGTGAGAAGTGTTGTGGGGCAAAGACCCAGTTGTTGCCCTCGGCAAACGGGCACGGCCTGTCTGACTGGCCGCTGTGTGCCCTGGCACCCGGGGCGATAGTTTGTGAGCACCTTTGTGTTCTAACAGTTACTCCATGAGAACGCTGAGCTTTTAGAAGGCCACATTCCTGCTGAACAGCAGCGCTAAAATATGCAGGAGTATTTTGCTTCTGAATAGCAGCATGTCCCCTAATTCACACGGTTAGGCAAAAACTGAAGATTGGCATCAGGCAATCTGCATTGTTTTTCTATGGCGTCAGCACTTAGCGCATTCTTGGCTCCGCGGCGTGAGGTTTGGTTCACTGCTCTCCCATTCCTCTCATACCTCCTGTCCAAGCTTGACAAATCAGATTGTTTATGCACTTCGCATCCCCCCTCCTCCTCAAAAAACAGCCAAACAAACAAAATTTACATCAGGACAGAATGTTCTAAAACCTAGCCTTGCTTTCTACTGCCTACATACAGTAGGAAGTGAAATGGACTGCGTGATTGCTTTCACATTTAGGCTAAGTGGCTGACACCACCTCAGCAGCATTGTCTTTGGAAATTGTGAGAAAATCAAGTACAAAAGGTGAAGTAAGTGTTCAACAAGAGGACAAAGCAATATTGATTTGATCCAGTTTTTCACTACTGCAACTTATTATTAATAGTTGTTTTAATATAATATACTAAAATGTTATGCTTACTAGAGGTAATTATATATATATATATATATATATATATATATATATATATATATATATATATATATATATATATATATATATATATATATATATATATATATATATATATATATAATATACTACCAACTAGGTTATAATAATATCAGGTCTGATCTATAGTTACTAGAAATAGCTACTACCACACTTTGCTATAGGACAGTACTATACCAGATGTTCATTGATTCCAGTAGAGTCTAAAAAAAAATTGGGTCCCACTTTATATTAGGTGGCCTTTTAACTACTGCGTACTTACATAAAAAAATAAGTACAATGTACTTATTGTGTTCATATTGTATTGTAAAACACTTTTGCTGCTATTGAGGTGGTATAGGGGTAAGGTTAGGGAGAGGGTTGGAGGTATGGGTAAGTTTAAGGGTGGGTTAAGGTGTAAAGAATTGGTCAACAGTGTAATTATAAATGTAATTACAGAAATAAAATACAGATGTAATTACATGTAGTTTAAAAAAAAAGTATAATGTAAAAATATGCATGTACACAATACGTACATTGTACTAAATTATTAATTAAAATGTAAATACATAGTAGTTAAGGCCACTTAATATAAAGTGGGTCCAACATTTGAGATACTCTTTGGTAAACAGTGTATTTTTAATGAAATATAAACATTTTTTTAATTATTATTATTATTTTCTTTTTTGGAATTTAATTAATTGAATGTGGTTGATGCGATGCATTGTGGGATTCTTCTCATTAAAGCATGCATGTGATGCATATCAGTTAAGAAGTTATTTAATAGTTAATGAGTTACTTAAAATGGAACAAAATTACATGTATTTGATATATTATTCCATATATAATTATCTATCTATGTAATATTCTATATAAATAGAGAATATTATATAATATTATATGTATTATTATATGTAATAAATGGTATGGTAAATAATAGTCTAATAAATGGCCCTTATTAAATAACATATTATGTATTATTATATAAATACATAAATGTATATCTAAAAAAGAATATAGTATAAAGAATAAATATAAATCTATTATAGTTTACACACACACACACACACACACACTTTAATAGAATGATAACAATAATACAATAGAGTTTGAATTATTTGATATGAACTATTTAACCTTAATCTTAAAATTACAACTCTTCACGTTAAAAATAACCCACTAAAAATATAAATAATGTTAACTTATTATTTCTTAACTTATAACTTTTATATCGTATTATTATTTCATCTTTGAGTGAGATGATGGAAAGATTAATCTAAATATGGCCAAATAAGCAATTAATTATTTAATATCAAGTGATATATATATATAGTACCCAATAGCTACCAATACATTTATTCAAATAAAATCTGTGCTACTGACTGATAAATGTTATGGTACAGTACCACTACAGTTTGCTTTCCTGAGCATTGCTGTATATTGCTGCTTAACTTTTGAAAGGAATCAACTATGCTGTCTAAGTGCTTCACAAACATGCTATAACAGCCAACTTTAATAAAACACGTGTGTGTGTAACATTATTGTGATTAAGCACTGAAGTGTCTCTCACTGCTGTGTGTATTGAGTAAAGAGCTTCCACAACTGACCTTGTTTGAGAGCGATAAGCGTCATCACTTTAATGTAGAGGCAAAGATGTCATTGCTGTAAATGTGGCTGGCAGAGAACGTTAGCTCACTGAGCTTCCTTCTTCATGCACACCTCCCATTCAAGACTGATGGCTCTGTCAGCGGCCCCTCTGACGGTACGCATCTGGCCTCATAATAGCCAAAAATGGACTAATTTGGCTGTCCAAAGTCATTCACCCACAAATGCACTTTTCATGGAGAATGGGGCAACTTGGCTAACCAGAGAGCTGTCAGAGGTGCTTGAGTAAACATTCTTATTCAGTCTTTTAAAGTGGCAAGCTGTAATACTCAAATCACTAGATATGGTGCTATTGACAGAAAACGCATTCAATGTCAAAACCATCACAAAGTAACTCTGATCCAGACATGACCTCGAGACCACAGCAGGAGCTCCAAATCCTCACAAACTTTTTTTTTGCAGAACAAGAGAGAGAAAGCGAGAGAGAGAGAGATAACGCTTGTATGTCCACCAGTGGACACCGTAAGTATTCAAATAAACAAGTTAAGGTGAAAAGGTGTGTTTTTCTGATAGAGTAAATTTTCTGAAAGTCGCTAAAGTGCCTTATAGTTACATAAACGCCCTTAAATGTTCAGTCAGATTCTGCACAAAAACTTAAAGACAACTGCAAAACAAACCTGACTTCTGGAAATGAGCCATAAGGTTAATTTTTTTTCCCCATGTTAAATGCTGACGGCGCATTTAGGAGTGTTTACTGTTGTACTGACTCTCGCTGTGAGCATTGGATACCACTCTCCTAAAGCAAATTCTGCCAGGATCCATCAAGAGCAAAGGTTACACTGTTAATTTTATTTCTGCATTGAGAAAGCTTGTCTCCTGCACAAACGGAATGATATTGCCTTCTAGAATAATTTCCGTTCTCGAGTTCAATATCTTGATGTGTCACTCACTCTTCCTTTGGTTAAGATTGCAAGGCGAGGTGAATCTATAATCTATATGCACATATTTCCTGTAGAGGCTGTTACTGTTTTTAATGCTTTCTGATTGTGCACGTTGACATCTGACTTTGATACTGCCTATAGAAATGAAACATATATATATATATATATATATATATATATATATATATATATATATATATATATATATATATATATATATATATATATATATATATATATATATAAACAAAGAAATTATCTCAATAAAGGAGTCATGGATGATAGTATATATAAGCAACCATTACCAAAATGAGGAAGAAAATAGTACAATGATGAAAATGTGGAGAATAATTTGGTTTCTTTGTGCTGGAGAGCTATTGATTCTGTGAAATTTACTGGCATGTTAACTTCAAAACATAGATGCATTTTCCTCTTAAAGAGCTCAAATGGCTGAGCAGTATTTGCTGGAGAGAGGATGTGATTAGGTTAAAGAGTGGCGCCAGCTTCAGTGGCATGCTTGCTTCTTTGAAATGCACAACCATGCATTGTGCTCTGACAAACTGCACTTTGACTCCGCTTTAATATAGTACTGTACTGAGCAATGTCAGCAGAGATTCATTTGATGGGAATGTAGAAAGATTTGAATTAGATGCCAGTCTGTGTGCACTGAGTCTTAACCACATATGAATTTTGTGTGAACATCATAAGTTGTCAAGCTTGTGTGTGTGTGTGTGTGTGTGTATATATATATATATATATATATATATATATATATATATATATTAGTAAAAAGTGTGTGTGTGTTTTATGTAAGTTTTACATTTTTTAGATTTCGTCTTGAAATAAATGCTCTTCTTTTTAACTTTCTATTCCTCTAAAATCCTAGACTGGAGTAACGATTTAAAATTCAGCTTTGCCATCACAAAAATGAATTATATTTGTAAATACTTTAAAATAAAATGTGGGAGTGGGAGGAAAGCAAGAACAAGTGCGAGAAAGACACCAAAGTACCCGTTGCTTGCTCTAATCTATTTCAACTGGGTTAATGTGGCTTGATAATGATCAAACAGAATATGACTTTCTCGCGATAAATGGCCCCAGCAGCCACCAGTTGGCCATGGCATTTGGCGCAACTGATGCTTCTACATGATTTATTCAACCACCGTCCAATAACTAATGGTAGCTGTCATCTCTAAAAGACCAATGGTGGAACATAGGCATTTGGTAGCCGTATCATTAAAACACATATGGAACATTAGAAACGCAGAGGCAACAAGGGAAAGATGTCAGTCAGCAGTGGCAGGAGTGGATGTAACTGTAGCTCTAATTGTCTTCTTCCAACTGCCAGTATTTATGTATCGCCAAGAACATATTTTTCCAGCACAGGCCGACAGAACAGAGGGAGATGTAACGAACCACTGGGCAGACATGTGTTTGCGGGGTTTGTCTAAATGACTGGGAGCTTTTCTCCTACTGAATCTGTCTTCATTTCGAAGAAAATACCCTTTCTGAGCCCTCCATTAATGCCAATTTTACCTCGCTGCCTCACAGGGGTTTCCTAGCAGTCGATACACCATGGCTTGTCGAAGGTGGTTCTGAAAACAGATGGGGTTTAGCTGGATGCTCCTGCAAATCGAGAGGAGAGAGATGGGAAAATGTAAAATCATGTTTCTTGGAACAATTTGTAACCAGACTACATGAGAGAGATCAATCATGGCCCATAATGGGATTAATAAAAAAAATAAATAAAATAAATAAAACATTGAAGACACTGATGTCTATTAGTGTAAAAAAAAAAAAATCAGATATTCCTTTTTTAAGTCATTTAAATTGCATGAGATGGATGGGGTTTTCTGAAATAAATTCAGAATTTAGAAATAAAGTAATATAATATGCATCAATCAGCAAGAGTGGAGTTTGAAGTTTGATTCGCATCATGTCGAAAAATGCATGAAGCAACAACAGCGATGTCAATCAATCAGGAATGCAACCGCAAACAACCACCAAAAACATACGTCTCCTAAACGCTTCTCGGTCTGATCAGCCATTTACCGTTAGGAAACATACAAACAGTGTCTCCTCACTATTCATTAAATTCTGAGAGATCCCCGACAGGGGTGCAAGTGAGAGACTGAGAGACAGGAAGACAGGTGTAGAGACCTCAGTGAATCAGTGACACCTCCTATAAAAAAAAAAAAAAAACACAGCTGCCTGCCAGCGATCATAGCCAACTTTGAAGCTTCATTAATTGCCATTCCGTCATTGCTTGTCGCAACATGCGGGGTGTTACTTGGCACACACACGCTCTTTCGCTCAGCCTTTTAATGCTTGGTGAAATTAACTGCGTGTTCCTTGTGCTTTACATGTGCTGGTTACAGCCGAGGTCACTGGTAATTGAGGAGCCGGCGCCGTACGTTTGACGAGGCAGATGAATCGCCGCTGCACTTCCTCCAGACAGAGACAGAGTGTGAAAAAATAGGCCTTACTCATTCTCTGGGCAGCACTTCCTCTCTGTTATCTACTTTCTTAATAATTTACAGAGCTGAAACCTCACAGTTATTAAACTAGTGCCCCATTAACCTGTGAAAACTTTGGATTTTCTTTTTCTTCCTACTCTATGACTATCCAAATGTCAGAAAATGACACTTAAAAACCACAGTTAAGCCAGTAATTGACTTCATGACTGCAACATATTCTGGCCAAGAAATGGCAATTTAGATAAGAAGGGGCCATCTGGCAGTATATAGATTGGAAGAGGTTGTCTCTTAGGAAAGGGCTTTGTAGTTAATTTTAATAGATTAAAATTAGCGCTATCAATTAATCTTAATTATTACATAATATGCTGTTTAATCTAAATCACAATCAATTTGGGCTGAGAAATTGCCCCCCCCCCCCCCAATGATAATTTAAAGTCATTATTGTGTTAAATGAAAAAAAAAAAAGTATTGAATAATATTGTAAAAAAAACAAAAAAAAAAAACAGACTGGTTTACCATAAAATCTACTTCTGAAGTGGTATATTTATACAGAATGTTCAACAATTAGACCTGCTATGTTTTTAATATGTTTTAAATGGGCATTTTTTGTTGTTGTTGTTGTTGTTTTTTTAAAAATGAAATTTAAAGTTTAAAAGATTAAATTATTATCTCAACATGAAACTAAAACGGTCAGTAGGTGGTGGCAATGATTTGAATGAGTTTTTCTGTCACTCATTAATTCAAACGAATCGTTCACATGTTTGATTCATTCATAAATGACGCAAGTGAGGTCCTGTCCTAAATTGCTCCCTAAACCCTTGCGGTCTTCCTCTAAGTCCACACTTTCATGACAAAATGCTGCTCGACTGTTGGGTAGGATTGTGCTTCAAGGGCAGCAAAGGAGGTGCTTGCGAGCACCCTGCTGAAAGCTAAAATGACAAATGTGACAACTGTGACATCCTATGGTCTCGTGGATTTAATTGACACGAGCAGGCCATTGTAAGTCTGCGAGTGCACATGAAGTGCACCATTTGGAACGGGGCCTGACTGTCCTCATGAATGAGTCATTGAATCACTGACTCACTTGATTTGAAAATTGATTTTGATTTTCATTAACAAAACAGCACTGTGTGTTGTTCTGTTGTGGTTTTGTCCGAAACTATTTTCATTGGCAAAATTGAGCAAAAACATACTATACTCACAATATTACTATACTCACAATCTAAAATGTACAAATTTTAACTCCTTGTTTAATGAACAGATACAATAGTGCAGATACTTGAGAAATAAATAGCACTCTTTTTTATGATATTGCCAAACTATCATATCATATTAACATTAGAAAAGTTTTTATTTTTGTCAGCGTTCTGTTTGACAGTAGAAAAGTACTGCATTGTTTTTAAGACCTCCTCACCAGCTGCACTCCTGACCTCAACCAGGCCGGGAGGCGATGACAGAAAGCCATTTTAATAATTAATAGAAATGTCCATTATACATTTTTTATAAGTGATCCATCTGTGAATTTTAAGAGTGGAAACAACAATATAGATAGAGGTGAGTTGGCACAGAGGTCAGATTAGAGAAAATGTGGCTCTGACGCACTGAAATTTGCAGCATGTAATACAAATTGTTTTTGCTTTGACAAAACTGTGTCAGTTGAAAGAGGATCTTTCTTTCATTTTCATATCTTTTTTTGTCTTTTATTTTGAAATTGGTGGTCATGAATTTATTTTGAAGTCTTCTTTTTCTGGATGTTTGTGTCTCTATAATCTTTGTGATTATATTCACCTGTGGCTTGTTACCTAATTAGCTGATAAATATCCTTATGTTCCCCTGTGTTTCATTCGGAAGGCTCTCACTCCGAAGGGTTGTAGGGTGTAGGAAACCAAACAACTGTTTCTTGAAGTGCCCTTCTGCATCATCATCATGTGCCCACGTGTAGGCACCGTCATCATGCAAAGAATCTGCGCAAAGGATCATGGTAGCCTGAAGTTTCCATCAGCTGTACCCTTCGAAATCCTTCATTCTGAAGGGCCTTTTGAAGTGGCCAGTTTTGAGCACTTCGGTTTGGAACAACCCTTCAATATGGCGGCCATGATTGTTTTCATGCCGAAGTGCCCTTCAGAGGGAGATATATCCCGTTTGGAACACACCGTTTGTCTCCTGCAGTGAGTTTTAGTTGAAGCTTTACTTGTTGATTATTTTACAGATTTTGTCAATGGTTTGAGCTTGATTTATATGAGGATATTGACTTTTTGGGGGCTTTTCTCAAATTTAAAACACTAAATTTGAGTTTGCATTTAGTATATTTAAACTGAGTATGTTGAATTTGGCCTAAATCATCTCCCCTCCCCCTCTTTTGTGACCCTGATTGCACAAAAGTTTGCATTCTTCTATAAATCAAGATTTGGTCATTTAAATTATATAAACATCATGTAAATTTTTATTTTTGTATTTATTTAGACAAAATATAATATTTTTATGATTGTAATTAAAATGCGAATGTTGGCCATAACATGTAAATAATTGTGATCAATATATGCTTGATAAGAAACACATTTCTGGAGTTAGAGAATACCTTTTTAATTCCTAAAGTTTGAGATTTGGCCTACATTCTGTGTCGCTGAATTGCCGTTTGAATGTACTGTAAATGCTGCACACCCTCAACATAGAAATAAAACAATCAAGTATATAATAATTCTTAATGGCTTGCTCCCAATACTCATTTTATAATTTATTACAATTGTTAAATGAGTTAATCAGTGTAGTAATCCAGACAGGCTGTTAACTTCAACAACTTTTTTTTCTTTTACAATTAATTAGCAATTTGACTATGCCCTTTATATATTAACCTTGATCGCATTACCTCCATTGTTTGTTGACATTATTGCATGAAAATGTGTTGTATTCATGTGGGTCAGGTGTTCATTCATACACGTGAACATATTCTTAAAAATGTGACAAACGTATAGAATATAGGCTAGTTTTGGCTTTATTATTAGCATCGGCAATATTCACTGTTAAAAAAAAGACTCTGAGGCTTGAGTTTGAAATGTCTAATCCGTCATGAGAGGAAGCAGTTTGATGTCTTTCTGTCAGCCTTTACCTTAGTCTCCTTTAAGGGGTTGTTCAAGAAGCCTGACAATAATTATTTGTAGATCACAAACTTAGTTCCGCACAGCGACAGACTAAAGAGAGCATTATTTGAAAATGGCACCTCCAACCTGAGTACATGACAGGAAGAGACACGGAGCCCTACAACTTTAAACGCTCTGGAAGCATTGTCATCACACGGAATACAAAAGCAGCTACCTTTGTATTTTTATCTGAATTGTGTTGTTGCGTTCTTATTCGTTGTGCACGGAGCTAATATATACAAAATCTGTTCGACAGGAATCAACAAAGCTGTCTTTGATGGGATTCCACCCACATTCTCATAGCGCTCAAAGCTGGTTCCTACGAGGAGAATGGAGAGATAACAATTGACATCCAAGGTATTCTCTCCTTATTTTCTTCACTGAAACAGGAAGATAAATGCACAAGCCAAGGAGTAATCCATAAAGGATTTTATAGTATGCTAGCCGTATTCAGAGCATCAGATCGCCTATTCCTCACTGGATCCATTTTGGAAAAAAACATTTCTCTGCGTTATTCATTTGGCCAAATTACCAGAATGTAATGCAATGGGGCTGGTTGTAAATTACGTATAAAAAAAATAAATAAATATTTGATTAACATTTGATTACTTTTAAAGTAACTTTTTTTTATTTATTTTTTTTTTTTGCATTGATTTATTTTTACATTGTATTAACATACTGTATATCTATCTTTTCTTTTTACAGTTAACAAAAAAGAGACGTAAATATCAAATTAGGAAAAGGGGAAAAAAAGGAAAAAAGGGCAGATTTCTTGCTTTGTATATTTTCAACATGGGCCTGAATGCTGACTTAGTGCTGTACTGTACATACTGTATGAAAAATCAAGCATAGTTGAGGTCCTTTCAGTTCATGTTCAGTGGTGCATCACATCAGTTTTCATAAGCACTGTGCCTTTCAATGAATGAGACGCAAAGAAGCAAATACAAATGCATGTAATAGTTGTAAGAGGGAGAATAAGGCATACCTTTGGTTTGGTTTTTACCATCAACTTTGTGTCACTGCTCACATGGTCTAACATACCTGTATCAACCGCTGCGGGCAATCTCATGATAATCATGATCTCCCCAAAACCATTTATCTTTGTGGTTACATGATTACAAGCCCTTTAGAACCTAAGTAGATGGCTGACAAGGGTTACATGGCTAAATCACAGATGTACGGTTTTAAAAACATTGGATCTTTTTGCAAGCTGTAGCTGTATGCATGGTTTTTATTTCTAAATATTATGTAATGTATTCAATGCACCTGTCTTCAACCATTCAGGTGTGTGAGAGCTGTTTATTTGTATTTCTAAAACATCTGTGCTGACCGCGAAGGAGTGTTTGTATGTGTGCAGGAACAGAAATGTCACAGTATTGGCTTTTGATGAGCAGCTGGATGGTGGAATTATAATGTTTCAGAACTCTGTACATCACAGAACTCCAATCTATATATATATATATATATATATATAAGCAGAATACAGGAAAAATTTGTCATTTAAACTTTATATGCATTATTATTATAGCGCTGTCAAACGATTAATTGCAACTAATTTTTTTTTTACATTATGTGTGTGTACTCTGTAAAATTATTATATAAAGTTATTTATTTAATGTTAAAAGTACACCCATACAGTATCCACCTTTTTCCTCAACGTGGAAGTAGATCTACGGGTGAGACTTCCCTTTCATTAGCTATCGCTAAAGGAAAATAACGAGGAGAATGAAAACCTGCAGTAAAATGGTAAAAGTGTTTGCAGTACAAACCAGTGTGTTCTCAATTAAGATAACAGATTAAAATAATATTATAGGACACATCAATTGTCAATATCAAGCAGCAAAACAAACTGTTTTGTACATCTAAAAATAGCCGGACGCAAATGAGACCAGAAGCTAAATCCATAGATTTCATTTACAAATGTCAGCGCCCATTTTTACGTCAGGAAAAAGGTAGATATTTATTGAAAATATTTACATTTATTCTATATATAAATATATTTATTATATAAACATGACATATACAATTGTGTTTGTATTTACATGTACATAATAAATATACACACTACACACATTATGTGAACAAAAACTTTTATTTTGGATGTGATTAATCGCGAATAATCGTTTGACAGCACTAGTTATTGTTTTTGTTGTTGTTGTTGTTGTTATTATCATTTCCTTTTCTCTGGCCTAGAGAAGATTTAGCTACACTACCTAACAAAAGTTAGGAGTTGATTTATTATTATCTTTTTTTTTTTTTTTTTTTTTAAAGAAGTTTCTTATGCCCACTATTTGCATTTATATGAGAAAGACAGTAATGACAGTATTTTTAAATTTTTAAAAATATTACATTTATTACACGGCTATTATCCTTCAGAAATCATTCAAATATTAATTTCAAATATTTTTAAATATGTTATATGTTTAGCCTCTGAAACATAAAAGGAAAGGAACAAGGTTAGCCAAATTATGTCCCCATGTTTATTTTGTTTGGTTTCATCTAAAATTGCATTTCCCTGAACAATTTAAACTGCTCTCCAATTGGCTTTCAGGGAGTGTGCTTTTGATATAGTGTAGTGTGGACCGACTTCTAGAGAACCTTATTTCAGTCACAGAATTGCAGTTGCATTACATATGGTTCATGATGTTGCCATGACAACCCGTCTCCTTTTGTTAAACATATATTTCCTACCTCAACTCATTTCCTTCCAAACAGTCTATAATAATCTATATATATATATATATATATATATATATATATATATATATATATATATATATATATATATATATATATATATATATATATATATATAAAGATTTTCCACCCTAGCTTCCCAGCGTATGATTTTCAGACTGTTTTGAATGTCAGGATTATTTTTAATATTCCCAGGGCATTCTCACAGAAAAGCGTTTTCTATATTTATATATTTTCACACTTTTACAGTATATGTTTTTTCAATATTAAGTAGCACACTGCTAGCAACAACACTGATAGATGGGACACGAGCTGACAAGATCTGCAGACGTTACAGCATGTTTTCTATTTTTATTGCATGGCCTCTATGTTAAAGCAGGCATGAGTTACCAAATACCAGCCTTTTGACCAAATCCGATGATAATAAAGGTTGCTTAAGAATTTAACTAATAATAGTCAAATTAATTTTTGAAAGGAATGGTTCACCCCAAAATTACAATTGACTGAAAATGTCCCCTCAGGACATCCAAGATGAGTTCTGAACAAATTACACCACTTGCTCCTCAATTGCTCTGCAGTGAATGGGTGCCATCAGAATTAGTTCAAATCCAGCTGATAAAGCATCAAAATAAATCACAAGTACAGAAGATGCTGCGTGTTTGTAAGAAACAAATCCATTTTAAAGCTATTTTGACTTCAAACTGTTGATTTCTCTATGCATAGCAGTGCTTCCTCTGGAGAAAATGTTGTGAGAAACAAATCCATCTTATGCAAAAATGAGTTTGAACACTATTGTGTGGCTGCAGTATGTGAGAACGACCAGTCTGTAATGGTTTCACTTGCATTTAAAGGGACAACCTCAGAAAACGTGCGTTTTGGCTCATACCCTAAAAGTGGCTATTTTAACAAGCTGTAAAAAAAAAATCATCATTGTGGTATTTTGAGGTAAAACTTTGCATACACACTCTGGCTTATTTACAGGCTTATTTTACATCTTGTAAAAAGGGCGTAATAGGTCACCTTTAAACCATTGTATCCGTCCAAAATATAGTCCATAAATCCATAATTCTTCTTCCAGTGAAAAGTCTATCATCTGTTGTGCTCTCATCTCAAAATCCACCGACATATTTGTTTTAGAACTGTTTTAGCTTGTTAACGGTGTAATAATTGTGCATATTTCTCTCATGATTCAGCTGAGATTACTTTTTTTTTTTTTTAACAGAATAAAACCATATTGGCGATTAAACACCTTAATGATGGATTCGTTTCTCATAAACACACTTCACAAGATGTTAATCGATGTACTAAAGTCATGTGGATTACTTGTATATTATTGTGGTGTTTTTATCAGCTGTTTGGACTCTCGATCTGTCGGTACCCATTTCGCATTGACTTTAACTACAGTTTTAATGCAGAATTAATAAATCTCTACTATTGTTAGCTTTGCCTGTTCCCTTCATCCTCTAGTCTGTAGAGGGAGCTGCAAAGACTTTCATTTCTTAAGCCGTTCAGAACTTTTCAAGGGTACGCTGCCGTCAGGATGAGTTATAGCTCAGAGAAAGCGCAAACTCTCTCTCTTTCTCTCCCACTAATGGAGGAGCAAAGGAGAACAGCACAGGGCCATGACTAACTGGATACAGCAGACACTGTTAACTGGAGGTCAGGAGGCTTTACTCTCACTGTCCACTTAAAAAATGACTCCTGTCACACTACACTCAAACACACCAATCAACATCCATCTGCTTTTGAGTGAGTGTTGCGCATCATTTGCGGACATTGCTGATTGAACCTAGATGAAACTCTCATGGCAACTTTTGAGTTTACAGACCCACCTTATTATATTGTTTTCAGCAATACATAAGTTTTGTCTTCTATGAACTTTAATAGTATTCTAGACAAGTATCAGTGGTGGACAGTAACGGAGTAGCTTTACTTCGTTACTGTACTTAAGTACATTTTTCAAGTATCTGTACTTTACTGAAGTAGTTTTATTTTGAGTAACTTTTACTTTTACTTCACTACATTCCAAAGCATAAGATCGTACTTTTAACTTCACTACATTTCATAAAACATATCGTTACTCCCTATAATATATCACGTGCTCCGACACGCAGAAGCGGTGTCTGATTCATCATGAACGAACTGAGTCTTTTC
The DNA here is from genome assembly GCF_003368295.1 of Carassius auratus. Classification (NCBI taxonomy): domain Eukaryota; kingdom Metazoa; phylum Chordata; class Actinopteri; order Cypriniformes; family Cyprinidae; genus Carassius; species Carassius auratus. Next base: position 67,891 of record NW_020524892.1, on the reverse strand, counting down.
AAAATAAACCTTTAAATCGGATCGCGAATCGGACCAAACGATTCGTTTACGAATTAGAATGATCCGATTGCAGCTGTTCTGGAGTCGACCACTCACTGATTCAAATGAACCGTTTAGTGCGAGTCTACAGAAGTAAGAACAGTGAGATATTGTGAGCGCGTGCGTCCGATGTTGCTAAAAGTAAGTTATTAATGTCGGAATTTAGGATTAATTATTGTAACTGAAAATCATATTTTTTATTATTTATTTTATATTTTTTATTTTGATAATTTAGAATTATTACTGAAATACAACCTTTTTTTGTTTCAAACAGTTCATTGAACAATAATAAATGAAGTACCTGAAGCTGACAATGAAGTAAATGTATAATAATTAGCAAAGATGGTTCATTTAGCGCTGTAAACGCGCGTGTGAGGGGCGGAGACGCGCTGCGGAGCGTCGAGGACCAAACACAGCAGAGCGGTAGGAAACTTCACTCCTCTCTCTTTTAATATAGCGATTTATTTTTAGATACGTGATCTGAGTCTTTCATAGAGTTGTAGAGTTAGAGTTATTAGAGAAATAGAATTATTTTTTACATTCTTTGGTCGAAGTTTTCACATCGGCAATTCGGAGCCTGTTCGCGACTCTGTTGATTCAGATCGGGACTTCGGAGCCTGTTCGCGACTCGGTTGATTCAGATCGGGACTTCGGAGCCTGTTCGCGACTCGGTTGATTCAGATCGGGACTTCACAGCCTGTTCGCGACTCGGTTGATTCAGATCGGGACTTCTGGACTTCGGAGCATTTTCGCGACTCGGTTGATTCAGATCGGGACTTCGGAGCATGTTCGCGACTCGGTTGATTCAGATCGGCACTTCGGAGCATGTTCGCGACTCGGTTGATACCGATCGGCACTTCGGAGCCTGTTCGCGACTCGGGTGATTCAGATCGGCACTTCGGAGCATGTTCGCGACTCGATTGATACCGATCGGCACTTCGGAGCATGTTCGCGACTCCGTTGATTCAGATCGGCACTTCGGAGCATGTTCGCGACTCGGTTGATTTAAGATTGGGACTTCGGAGCATGTTCGCGACTCGGTTGATTTAAGATTGGGACTTCGGAGCATGTTCGCGACTCGGTTGATTTAAGATTGGGACTTCGGAGCATGTTCGCGACTCGGTTGATTCAGATCGGCACTTCGGAGCCTGTTGGCGACTCGGTTGATTCAGATTGGGACTTCGGAGCATGTTTGATATTTTTTTTTTTTAATTCAGATCTCGAAGCAGGAAGTGTTTGTCAAACAGTTAATTGGTGATAAATGAATATTTGAATTTGAGGCTTTTTTTTTTAGACGAGTAACGTTAGACAGACATGAATGTTTATTCAGAACGGTACTGAAAATAAGTAAATATTGTAGCTGATGCTAAATGTCTAGCAGGCTTTCTGGTGCTAACTTGAGGTAATTTTTAATGTCCAAATATTTTTATTCAACCACATATAGATAGATAGATAGATAGATAGATATATAGATATAGAGATATACAGATATAGATATAGATATATAGATATAGATATAGATATATATAGATATAGATATATATAGATATATAGATATAGATATAGATATATATAGATATATAGATATAGATATAGATAGATTACATCTGGGGAGAAAAGAAAGGATGTGATGTTCAGAACATGGTAACTACAGTAATTATCAAAGAGGGGAAGAGATGCACCCCGTTTGGCCAGGGGTGTTTTTACACCGCAGACAAGGTTTGAGAAGGAAAAAAATCATTAAGAAAATATAATTATATTTTCCTTAAGATGTTCTTCCTAACTTCAGGCCTTATTATCTTGTCATGTATAACTGTGGTGTTCTGTAAAACCACAAACTTTAAAATACTTTTTTCTTACGGGTGAAGATCAGATTATCATCTGTGTTTTCTCTCAGGTACATCACAGTGTAAGCTTCACAGTGAACATTACTCTCATAAGCGTAGTCCATATCAACAACAAAAATATATCTTGACTCCATATAGTGGTTATTTTGGAAAAAAATCCCAGGTATTTTGAGCAGTAGGATTAAAAAAAAGTGCTAATATAAAATTAAATTAGCCTATATAAAATTGCAAACATCTATCTTTCAGTACTTTTTTACTTAAGTACATACAAAATTGATTACTTTTGTACTTTCACTTGAGTAAAATTGAAAAAGGAGTACTTTTACTTTTACTGGAGTAATATTTTATTATTCGTATCTGTACTTTTACTCAAGTACTTGATTTGTGTACTTCGTCCACCACTGACAAGTATACACAATATTTCAGCACCATTTAAGTTACCCGCCCATATTATAACTAATTTATTAGTTTTTCCTATTGTTAAGATTCTATTGGTCATGATTTAAATTGTCATCTGGCACTAATTTAAAGGGGGCCATATGATGCGATTTCAATTTCTCCAAACTTGTGAACTGCAGTGTACTTCTTTTTAAATTATGTTATAAACCACAACAAATCCATCTTATGCAATAACTACCCATCATTTTTGAGGGGCTCAGGGTCTGACAATTCTCATGGTATGTGCTGCGTGTGATTTACCTGTAGCAGTGCAGCAATGCCGGGTTAGGCCTCTTCATTTGGAGATAGCAGGCAACTATTCTGGACTCAACAAAGCTGACAACTTTACAAACGTCTTCATAATCAGCGTTAAACGGTTTCTCAAACACAGCACCTTTGGAACATAGCTGAGAGAGAGAAGAGGTGGGAGAAATCCAAGGTAGCTTGCATTAACTGAGATACTGAAAAATGTTGACCAAAATAATCCTGCTTATAACCTAGTTGATCAATTGTCAAATAAAATGTGATTGGTGTTTTCTTAAATGAATGAAAACGGAAATAAATGAAAATGTTTCCACAAACTCATGACGTCACTGTCATATTATAATAATTAGCTTGATGCATTTCTATGACCCAAGCTGAGTAATGCAATAAAAAAAGCATAACAATATGAAGAATTTCACCTTGAGCACTGAATGTTTTTGAATGTACTGTCAGCTCCGCTATGAACATACCACTTCATTAAAAGGAAAATGTTCTCTTCACTTTACAATGTGTACAAACACTCTCTTGATGACCTTTTTCTCAAATGACCTCATATATTGTATGACATTATTATTTATGACATTTAAAGAGTTTAAATTATATTCTTTTATAAGAATATATATTATAATCTTTTTTTTATATTCTTTTATTATTATTTCCATTGGCTTAGTGTTGGGCATTTGAACAAGCCTCAAACATTAAAAATGTAATATGAAACGAATGCATAAATCACTTCATTTGCTCTATGAATGATACCTAAGATCATGGGGTTTGTTAAAATGTTTTAAGTTTTGTAAAAGTGTTACAAGTAATGTTTTACTTTTTTTAAGCAATCTTATTTCTTCTACTGGATGGGCTCTTTTTTTTTTTTTTTTTTTTTTTTCAACCACTCTGAAGATCCAAACAGCTCCGATAGCAACTGCATATAAAATGACTTCGAACACCTTAAGATCCCCATAAGAGTGCATGTGCACGCACATTTTAAAAACAATCTAGTGCATAAGTGTATTAAATGCACAGATAAAGGTCTGTAGGAAGGGCAGCCTGTGGTATAATTTGAATATTGAGTACCTCTAGTGCAGCAGTGAAACGGCTGGCTGCAGTGGCATATTTCTTCTGTTGGTAGTACGAGTTGGCGTCCTGTAAAGCTACATCGAGCCATTTGTCAATTTGAGGCAGAAAGCTGAGATTAGGTCCACTCGGAGGCCCTCCTATTTCAGCCGCTTGACACATTAATTGTGTGGCGGTGGAGGCCAGGGACTTGTGGGTAATGTCCTGTTCGTCACCGAACACTAACTTTGTCTCAGCCTCCATCAGGTCTCTTAGAGAAATGCGAGGGGGCGAAGAAAGGGGGCTTCGTTCATTATTTGCTCCTGCACAGTCGTCCAGCGATCCATCTTTTCTTCGAGTGTCATTCTTCTTGCTCCTCTTTGGGGCACTGCTGCCTGTCTTTTTCCTTTTTCTGTTGTTTTGTCCCTTTTCCTCCGGCTGATTTCTCTGGACTGTTGGATGCTCTGTGTATTTGGGGAAAACCATCTGCTCTGGTCCATGGAGTTCCAGGCTTCTATTCGAGTCTGCAATGTTTCTGAAAGGCATTTTAAAATTAAAAGCATAGTTCATCCAAGATGTTTTAACAATTTTTTTTTTTTTATTTTTTTTTTATTTTTTTATAATAATCCATTAAAAAGAGTCTATAATCCATACCAATGCTTCCTCCAATAAAAAAAAAGTCCATCCATGTTGTCTCTTGTATTAAAATCTACCCACATGTTGGTTGTGGTGAGCTATTTTGGACTGTTTGCACTTGTAAATGGTGCTCGACCTGAGCATATTTCTCTCCTGATTCAGATGAGATTACCTTTTCACTGAAGAAAACAATATTATGGGTGGAGGACTCATATTTTAGCTGGAAACAATGGTTTGAAAAAAGAAAAAAAAAATCTTGTTGGATTTCTTACAAACATGCAGTTTATTGTTTCAAACTGGACTGGATTATTGTCCAGTGTGGATTGTGACGTTTTTGATAGCTGTTTGAACTCTCATTTTGATGGCAGCCATTCACTGCAGATGATCCATTGGTGAGATGTAATACTAAAGTTCAAATGCTCAGATTAAGAAAAAAACGACATCTCTGATAGTATGAGGGCGAGTTAGTTTCCATCAAATTTTAATGTCTGGGTGGACTGTTCCTTTAATGCAACACTTTTTAGGGACCATTTGCACAGAACGTTTTTTTTTTTTATTCCATTGCACTGCTCTTCAGTTGTTGTTTTTTTTATTTGAAATGTGTTCGGTGTGTTTCTTCACTGGACTTTCAGAATTGGTAATAATGAACAAGCAATTTACAATCTACCCCACCTGCAGACTATCCCATTCCTATGTGGGTTACTAAACAGCCCAGGAAATAAATGCATTTTACATCCCAATGAAGGCCTGCTCTCCTCTTAAAGACATGTTCTCAATTCTCTAAGCAGGCTGAATCTTTAATACATTCGCTGCTATTATTCTTCAGTAAGAGCGCTGCTGTTAGTGTACTGTTAGAGAAGTCACTTAAATAATGTAGAGGGCCGGGGTGCTGATTCACTGCCGCTCTTGAGATGTGTTTAGGAAAAGGTCACTGTGACGTATACACCTGTTGGCAATGGGCCGAGCTCCTGCTTTAAGAGTAGACTGCAAATTCTGCCATCTTTATGTGTGTGTGTGTTACTACCTTGGTGGGTGAAAGAGTGTTTTTGTCCATATAAATGTTTTAAAGCAGGCTGGCTGAGACTACAAGAGTTTTAGGCCAATTTATCCCTGAAAAAAATAAAATCTTATGTAGGACCTTGGTCGTTTACAATGTTCAACCCCAGATTATCTGATAATGTAAGGCATTTTCAGATCTAATCTTAAATACTTCCAGTGTGCTCACAGACACACCTGATAATATCAAATCTAATATAATGGTTAATGGACAATGCGCCTTGGTTTCATTTAAATGTAGAAAAGTGAAGCCAAAATGTCCCATGTATGGTCTCTGTAATCATCTGGAACCAAAGCTTGCGCAGTTCTCATTAGCTGGAGTCACGATATCGTGATAAGTTTGCAAACTCACGATCATGACACCAAACCCCATTTTTAAAGCATGAAATAACTAACTAAAACAAGCTTTTTAGAAAAACATACACTTGAACACATCAAAAGTGTTAAGAACTACCTTAAAAGATGGAAACAAATGTTTTTATTTATTTATTTTACGTTTGGGTTACGTCCCATTTGTTTACATGGAAAGGGCAGGGTTTATACTGCAGCCAGCCAATAAATGATGATCTAAATGTTTTGGCTTCACTTTTCAGGATGTGTGGGCCACACTTGGTACGGACAAAGAAAAAAGCTGAGCAGATATCACCTCAGTTTTGAACTCACTAGGTGAGCGTAAAAAGCAGCCAGAGCCTAGCGCTGATGGTGTTGCTAAGCAATGGTAAACAGTTTTTACTGTTAGCTAGCATACTACTATTAACAGATATTAAAATTGGCCATTCAGTCTCACCTTTGCTGAAGAACAGACTATATGCATTTCATTATCCATCATGCCAGAGGAAGCCCCTCATGTGACATAATCATCTTAATATGTTGTACTGTGTCATGCTCCATGATTTTCAAATCATGTATGAGATTTGAAAGAAGACAATCTTTGCGTGATGCAAAACCAGATTTCATAGGATTTAAAAACGCCTGTAGTCTGAGCCGTAGGTCAGAAGAATACTTGTTATAGTGCAGATGTGGGCACTAGATATGGATTTAGGATTGTAGAGCCCACTAGGTGGCAATAAATAAATATTAAGCCAAATGTGTGTATATATGAAATCATTTTTAAACAGTAACTACTGTATTGCTGTATACTGAATGATGCCTCAACTGGGGGAAATAATGTTGACTGCTCCCTAATATAAAAATATTTCTGTTGAAAAAAGCGGTGTCAAGCTGCACTCACCTCTGAATTTTCATTGTGCAATGTGTCTTTTTGAATGCTTAAAGAATAACATTGTATCACTGACATCACCATACAACTTGTGGAATTGTGTTGTCCAATCAGATTAGAGCACCAGGACTGACTGTTATAGAGTGCTACAGTGCCCGCCTACTTTTTAGTGCTGGTATTTGTTTTTTTTAAAAAATCCACCTTATTTTTCGACGCAGAAGTAAGCTGTGTTTTTTTTTTTTTTTTTTTTTTTTTATGTGCGAGACTTCTGGATCATTAGCCACTGTAGGGAAATAACATGAAGAATAACAGTGCAGTATGTGTTCATAATTAAGATAATACATTAAAATAATATGGTAAGAAACACCTTTTTGCTATATCAAGCAGCAAAACAAGCTGTACAGCTAAAAATAGCTGGTAGTCAGACGCATGAAATTTTACAAATGGCTGTGCCCGCTCTCAAGGAAAAAATGAGCAATGGAATAAGTCTTTAAGAGTTCTAAGCCCTGAACCAAACCATCACAAACTTTGAAGCCTTATGTGGGAAATTACTATCCCAAGAAGCTTTTTATTTTTTTTATTTATTTTTTTGTAGTTTGAGAACATATATTGATTTGATTACATTGTTCACTGTGCTTAATTGTTTGTGCTATGGAGTTATTTTGGCTCAATTTGTGTCTTTCTGATTGGAGAAACATGGGTAATGTAGTTTTTCACCAGGGATTTTGCTGCTAAACATGCTTATGTGGTCTGATGGCTTAAAACAAAGCATATACCATCAACAACCTTGTTTCTCACAGTAGGTGTGCTTTTAAAAGGTTTAAATGTTATCATTTAAAATCCAGTGCCCCTGTGGAGAAAATGAATGGGATTTTTTTTTTTTTTTTTTTTACTTTCATAACCCAACTGTTGCAGTACTCATAATAAACTCAGTGCTTTGATTGGTTGACATAATTAGCCATAGTGACAGTCAGATATATGACTAGTGTCAACATTTAAACCGGTTCTTACCCAACTACTGATAGCAGCAATGTTTAAAATGAAGCTAGTTATTATGATGTGTGTAGATAGCACTCAGCTTCATGCATTTCTCCATACAGTAAACACAGCTCTATCTACCATCACTGACAGCTTGCTGACAGATGCATAGTGTTGTCTCAAAGAATAGTCTGTCAGTCGCACAAAACACTGCATAATAAATTAATTTATTGTACTCTAATATATACATTAGATATACAGTATGCACAGTAATATATTGTCATATTTTGGGAATAATAGATAACCAGCTAACCACTTTTGTCTTTTCAGTTAATTTCTCTCTAAGAAATATGTCTCTGTTTTTAGTTTGGAGAGAAAATTACTCAAAGGCGACATGGCTTGTAGACTACATGCATAGTTTAAATTTATTAATTATTACTTTATTACCTTTACATTTAATAGTTAACACTGGAAACAAACAAATTTGTATGAAGAATCAGTAATTATCTTTTTCGATTGTACTAGTGTCATGAGTCTATCTGACAATATGCATAAATGGGCTAAATTACAGATGTGTTGCGAAGGGAATTGCAATTTTCCATTCTTAGGCTGTTGTAACCCCTAGTCTGTCAGACCTAGTTAATTTAGAAAAATGTGTCAGTGTCATAAGATTGCCTGAAGTTGTTTGATATTCATTTCTTTCTCTTAAGAGCTAGACAATGTACCATTGGAGTAAAAATTAAATAGTGATCTATTTTGCAGTAATTGCTCACTGAGTCTCTCTACAGCTGTTCATCGATGGGTATGAACCATCAATAATCATTTCTATTCTCCCTCGGCAGCCAGATGAACAGCTATGCTTTTGTTTTGTTGCTTTAAATCTTCATAAGACTGTCCGTTTTGATTAACCTTGACAATGAGCATCACTCCAACAACATGTCAATTGTTGGTAAGGTGACGATGAGGTAATGGTTTCTTCTGACCATAAAATACTTGTCTCTCATACTCTGTGAGGAGGACAGCAGTCCCTATTGGAATGTCAGCTTTTGTGTGTGTGTTTTTTACAGCCTGGGGGGAAATAAACTGTCTGCGGATGCGCCAGAAATGATAAACCTAGAAGGGACTTCATATGTGAAAAAAAAAACAAAAAAACAATATGAGTGGAAGTGCTAAAAGAAATCTCAAATATCCCATAAAGTTTTTCAACTGAACAGGGCCGAGTGCTCATAGGATTAAAACGGTTTTCATACAATGACAAAGACAAGAGAGTCAATGGCTAAAGAAGAGGGAAAATCTTAAAAATGCTCAATATTTTTCTATATGATTTTCTATGTGACAATTTCATTTAATCGAATGATTCTTAAAAACATTTTTTATTGATAATTCTTTATTTTAATTACATACTGTGTGTATACATTTTAATATTTCTTCAAATCATCCCTAAATATAAATTTAAATCAAATGATTTTATTTACCTATTCTTTGAATGTGTCATTCTAATAAGGCTTTTTTATTAAAATTAATTGCCTTGTTTGTCTATTTACATCTACTAACAATAAGGGGGAGGGGCGCGTTGTGTGATGACGAATTACCCTACAACACATTCATTATTGAACTGATTGGCTTTTACCTATGTCAACAATATATCTTTTTTTTTTTTTAATGGACCATAAATGTAAAGAAACAAAGGTTTTCCTAACAAGCAAACATATTTTTTTAAATACTGTAAGCCTAAACCGCAACTCTGGAATTTTTTTTAACACGACTTCACAAAAAAAGAAGCCCAAAGTCACATAAAATATGCAGACTTGGCAACTGTGCACGTGACGTAGAAAGAGGATCTTATTTTAATATTACCACGCCTTGCTTTGAATATGTGCGCTTAGAAAACCATATATAAAAAGTTTAGCCTAACATGGTTTAAATCGCAATATTTCAGCAAAATAGACATAATCAAAACCAAACAGATGTTTTTTTAGCAGAGTATCTGCGGTATGAGCTGTAGAGTCACAGCCCTATGCTGGAAAGGGGGGCGGGGGGCAGCAGCTCATTTGCATTTAAAGTGCATGTTTCTGCTTCCACTCAAAATAGACATTTACAACAAAAATATAATAAATGATCTGTTGGGTATTTTGAGCTGAAACTTCACACACACGTTCTGGGAATACCTGAGATATTGTTTAAAAAAAAAAAAAAAAAAAAAAAGGTAAATACTTGACACTTTTCTGTATTTGGTTAGCCTGGAGACTGTACAGTTAAGATCTGCTTCACTGTTGCAATACAGATAAATGTAGGCTGTAAGTTGTCTGTCGCTGTATAAATTGAGTTAAGTTTATATCTTGGATGTCCAGCATTGATTTTCCAACATGTCTGAGTTGCTGCAATTGTGTACATTATCCATCATACACACACATAGACTAAGACGAAGCCAGCGCTTTTCGATTTATTGTGTTCTCCTGCAATAAACACTACAGACATCGGTGCACGTTGTCTCAGCGTCTGGCCTGGACAATCAGCACTGGGTGACAAACTGTTCACCCCTGATGCATATAAATAGCTGCTTATTCATTTATCCCTCATGTACCACTCGTGCTTTTCACGGCAGACTGCGTTTCCACTTGGTGTTGTCAACAATTTACGAAGACCACAGACCTGAGTTATTAGTCTGCCACTAAAGGACGTCTTGAATAGCTTCAATGTGACCACACTGAAGTGGAACATTTGTGAGAAATTGGGCAGCCCTCTCTCTCTTCTGCATTTTTTTTTTTCTTTGTGTTTTTAAGAACGTTCAGGGTTTCTCAGAGAGGCTTCAATTACAAAGCGGTCATGCTGTCATATACCGCACTTTAAGGAAGAGATATTGCACCACTGTTTTTACAGACCGCTTTAATGTCCCCCCCCCATCTTTTGCTGTTAATGAGATGTCTCATCCATATTAATCCAGATTATTTCCGGAACCTTGAGAGCCTGTTTACTCGCTGCTGGTTCAAAGTGAAAATGCAATAGGAAGCAAAGAAAAAAACATGAATAAATAGATTGTTTTGTGACTGAAGTAAGGCTCGGTTTGAAACGCTTCTTACTAAGAAACGCTCTGATTAAGTGGGAAGTCTTGACTCTGTCACCACTGTGTCCACCAGTGAGTTTGGAAGTATTTGTCTCATTTGGCTTGTGTAATTGGATGATTCGTTTGTTGAATGCACAGGCTGACAGGATTCCGTTACCAGGCTGCGGCCCAGTGATGTGAAGAGCTTTAGAATTTGCATTAGTTAAACAGGCCAACTGTCATAATATATCGTCGGTTCGCAGAGAGAGTTGCTCGATCGCAGTGTTTTCCGTAGTGTCTCTTTTGTTCTTAATTAAAGCATTCTTGCCCCTTTAATACTGTAAAAGAAATAAATGAAAGCAGTGGAGGCAAGAAACAAAAAAGATTTCGTGAGAACTGATGATATAAATTATGTAACTATCTGGAGATCATTACTACAGACGCTGGCCTGGTTTAAAGGTGAACCAACCCTGAGGACATTTTTTTTTTTTTTTTTTTTACTCGAGCACTCAGTTGTGTGTGGATGGAAAATGAAAAATATAATCTATGGAATTAGTTAGTCTTATGTTTAAATAAATTGCACAAGTTCATTCAAACTCTAGCTTTTCTGTATTTATTTCCCTCCCCTCTCATTCAGACCCGAAGGGTAAAATCCACTGGGCTGAGCTTCACATTACACTAGTTGACTCTCATTACGCCACTGGAATCTCATAGGCCTGGCTTAAATCATAAACCTTAACTATAAACCTTACACCATGCCAGTCCTTAATCTCATCCATATGTCAGCTCATTTATAAGCGGATAAATCAGAGCAGGATAAGTATCTGCTCCCCAGATTAATAGACCTTGGTGAGGAATAAAAGTGGATTAGAAAATGTTTTAGGGCCACACTGAGAGACCCACAATCCTCCACTCCATATATTTTCTCTGCAAGGAAAAGCTTGGTTAAAGCTTCAATTTTTAAGGATGGAATGAATAAATACAGTAAATTAATTGAAGAATAAATGGAAACCTGCTCTTTTTTTTACATTTTGTATTTATTTGACCTTTTGTACTAATTCTACTAATTCTTTCATTTACTTCATTATGTCATTCCATTTTTTTTGTTTTTAACTAACATAAGGAGTGAGAAACATTTTTAGGTCACTATTCACCGATAATCATCTCTGTTCAAGGAATAGTTCACCCAAAAAGAAAGTTTCTGAAAATGCACTCACCCTCAGGCCATTCAAAATGTAGACAAGTTTTTTCCTTATCAGAATAGATTTGGAGAAATGTAGCATTACAGCACTTGCTCTCAAATGGATCATCTGCAGTGAATGGGTGCCGTCAGAATGAGAGTCCAAACAGCTGATAAAAAAACATCCCAATGATCCATGCAGCCATTAATAATCCATCAGTTAATGTCCAAAGTGAAAAGCTGTGTGCATATATGAAACAAATTCATTATTAAGATGGTTTTAGCTTTAAACCATTGCTTCAGGTCCTCTATAATTTAGCTTTCTCCATTGAAAAAGTAATTTCTGCTGAATTAGGAGAGGAATATGCACAGATCAAGCACTGTCTTCAAAAAGTAAAGTTTGGATTACTTGTGCATTATTGTGATGTTTTTATCAGCTGTTTGAACTCATTCTGATGGCACCCATTCACCACAGAGGATCCACTGGTCAGCAGTGATTATAATGCTACATTTTTGATAGTGTGTGATAAATTTGCTGCAGAAAACAAGTCATATGACCTACTTTTGTGAAAGCTTCAGTTTCATTTCAGTGTAACTGTACGGAAAAAAGTGACTGGTAACATTTTTGTAAAATGTATTTTTTTGTAAAAGTTTATTTTTGAGTGATTGAAATCATACATTAATAGTATTTACAGAATTTTAAAAATGAATATTATTGTCACACATGGCACATCATTAGAGATCAGCTCTATAGGGAATGTTTTAAAGGTTTTATACCCTTTGTTTTCTACCCTTTTGTTTGCATTTTTGCGGCTAAGAACACTCCTGCAGTGCCTCTGGTGGGTCTGGGTGACTACAAACTAAATTTTCTAAGAGACTGATTTGGCATTACAAACCTCTTAATGTGCAAATGTGCATGAAAAAACCTTCAGTGCAACCTCAGAGGACTAGAATAAACAGACACTGAGAGACAGATGGACATTAAAGAATGACACTGTCTCTGACAGATGGAGGTAGAGAGTGCAGTCACAATCACTTCCATAAGGTGGATGAGTTTTGAGTTGAGTTTTTTTTTTTCAGAATAAACATGAGAAAAATGCATAAAAGGGAGAAAATATGGTGTTTTTTTATATTAAAGGCAGAGTTAAAATTTAAAATTATATTTAATAGTATTAAATGTCATGTTTGTTAATTTTACTCTGACTAAAATGGCATCTTATGTTAGTCAACAAAATCACATTTAAGCTGCTGAGACAGCAGAAGTGGGGCAATCACTGGCATTAACTATGATTGGATTACATAAAAAAAAAATATATCCTTCGGTACACATTGTTAGTGCATTGTCAGTATCTATTTATATATTTTTGTCAATTATTGTTGTGATGCCCTTTTTTTTTTTTTTTTTTGACAAAAGAAAATACCAGCATGGTGTATAACATATATATATATATATCCCAAACTTCATTAAATACAAGTTGTTGGGTCACTACTGTACTACTTATGTCCTGAAGCAAAATAATTTACCAAGTTTGTGTGTGTGGAATTATTTAGTGCAATAATGCACCATAAAAGCCAGAACATGGCCTTGGGATTTGGCTGAGGTTCTGGTGTGGGCAGGGTCGGAGCGGTGCAGACATTTCTCAACTTTTGGCCCTGACTTTCTAGACGGCCAGCGCATACATATTCTAAAGGTCTTGATGAGATCGAATCGATTTCTGTGGATTATAGGGGAGCTTGGCAGCGGAGTTTTTGAATTCCAAATTGTGCTCTTATGCATTAGGTGGAATTTGATAGCTGATAATTCAGTGTCTGCGCTTTATCAATATTGAACCAATGCAGATGAAATTATAGAAAGTGACATTTTTGAAAACTAAAGGATGCTGGGTGGATTACTTACAAATTGTATACTGTTGTGACCGTTACTGATTACAGATTACAAACTAGTTTTAAGATTTCCAATAAACTTGCAATGTTAAAAGTTGATGAAAAAGTTAATAATTAAATCATAATATACAGTGTGTGTGTGTGTGTCAACAGAATCAACAGTAACTGTAAGTCATCAGTGTTCATTACCTTGCATATTTGTTTCATACATGGTCTGTCATGAGCTGCTTTCCCCCCTGAAATTTGGAATCATCATTTGCAAACTTATTCACATTTCTGTATGTAATCAAAGCTAAATGGTGTGACACACGGTAGAAATATTCGAAAGGAAATTTAAAAGAGAGAAAAAGGAATGAGGGAGAATCAGTATATTATGAATATTTTTCTTCCATTGTGTGAAATTTTGAATCCATGAAAAGGATACTGTAATTTGTTCATGAGCATTTTGAAATTGCTTAATGTTTGGAATTGAATTATGTAATCATTCAATCAGTTACTGTTCAGCACTATATTTAGGGCCAGATTTCCTAACAACAGCTTGCACCAGCGAAAACGGTTATGGCGTTAAAATAGTACTGCCGGGATTTACTAAAGATGTGCAGTGAAGAATTAGTGCTGAAAAGGCACAGTTATTTTTGGACCTGACCTTATCGAATATATATTTGTAGGAGTTTCCATTTAAGACGCAAAATTTATGGGAGGAGAGTATTCAAATTAATCACGCAACATGATTTACAAATGTTCTACTATATATAACTATATATAAAAATGTTGGCAGTTTTTGAATTCCAAAATCACTCTTATGCTATAGATGGATACTATACAATTATTAAAACGCATGACTAATACGAATTTCCACAAATTTGCCTTTTTGCGTATTGTTTTCAAAAACGTTGCACTTTGAAACCGGTTTTCCAAAGTTTGAGTTTTCAAGCCTCTAAAACGCCATCTGTTTTAGGTTGAAAATGATGTTCTGTAAACAACCTTCTTTATTTGTGTTTTAAAAGGTTGGAAGCAAGGTTTTTTAATTCCATATTGTGTCATACACCATAGGTGGAATTTGATAGCTGATAATTCAGCGTCTGCTCTTTTGAATGGAATAATCCGGTCTGTGTCTGATCCTGGATTTGTCACCGAATTTGTTTTCCAGCTGAGCAAAATTACGACGATAGTAAACAGAGGAAAGGAAAGTAGGTGGCTCGTGGGCGAAAAAAGGGGACACTTCATAGAGAAAGACAGCGAGCGAGATAAAGGGAAAGAATCATGTTTGAAGTGAGAGACAAAGCAAGAGAATGATAGAGTGAAAGACAAGAGGACAAAGAGAGTTCAAGAGAGAGAAGGACTGCAAGTGTGCTCTGATTGTGATGTCATAGTGGATGGGGCATTCATCATCCTCTCTGTAGATTGGGGAGGGTGCCACAGAGGGACTGACAGTGCTGAGGCTTCTGTCAGAGTTATAGATAGAGCTGTTGGCTGCTGAGCTCCACACTGGAGCGGTGAACAACGCTCTCTCTGGGCCTCCTGAGGAACGCTAATTACTGCCATGTTAAATGACTCTATAGGGCAATTCACCAGTACAGTAATGGATTGGGGTGTTGTGCTCGTGATTTGAGACTCTTCCATCATTACTGAAGATCATGGAGGAAATTGCTTCTTATGGTCTGTGAAACTATAGTGTCATTAAAGGTTACAGGGAATGTTACTATATTTGATGATAAAGCTAAAATGAAATTCGACACATGCTTTCCTCTTGTTAGGTGAGATAACTAGATAAAACTGGAAAGTGGACAGGAAGTGATAAGGAAAACGCTCATTTTCCTGTTGTATCCAGTGTTGGGGTGCATTAAAGTAATATTAAATGGTTGAACTACATTATATAAAGCTATTAACAAAAAATGACAAAAATAATTAAGGGGGCAATGCTTATTTGAGGAATTAATTTAATGAGAACTCTATTTTTCTCGTACAGAAATAATGTTTTGAATGAATGAATGCAATTAGTGACGCCATTAAATCTGAACCAGTACAGATAAAAATGAAAGAAAAAATTAAATCATAGAAAACTAAAAGAAACAACAATTATATAATAATATCTTCAATGGATTGAATCGCACAAAAACACATCACTCCAAAATAATTGTCTTTTTCAGAAAAAAAAAGTCTTCCGACAAGAAATATTTGTAATTTTTGTATCATTAGAATCAAGCACATTTCCCCTAAAGTTTCTCATTACTGCAGTGCGTGTATAGTATAATTCGTTTAGTATATATTTCCCCATTTATTGTCTTAAAGGAATAGTCTATCCAAAAATGTAAATGGAGTGCTGTGGATTATTGTGATGCTTTATCAGCTGTTCCAACATTCTGACGGCACCCATTCACTGCAAAGGATTCATCCATTGATGAGCAAGTGATGTACAGTAATGCTACATTTCTAAAAATCCGAACACACACACACACACTTTTGCATTCTAGAAATGCAGATGTTTGAATAAATAAGAGTATGTATTATAATAATTTTGAATTTGAATAGTCCCTTAAATGATTAAATTATTGTATTGAATTATTATATCCCTTGAATTATGTTTGTCATATTGGGGTGAAATTTGACCTAGACAGATTTCGAATGATTCATTTTGAGTGGTTAATCTGATTATTACAGTATAAATTTGCATTACAGGGTTGATATGAATTGACATTGCTGCCTATACAAATTTGCAACAGGTATTTATCCCATAATGCAGAAATGCCTGCACACTACCCTTCCCCTCCATTAGACCTCCCGCTAATGACGCTTGCTGTTACACCAACAGGATACGGCTGTGGGGTGTTCAGTATTCACTACCACTGGTGTTCTTGAGTGCACTTCAAGGAATGTCTAAGGAAGCTTTAATTGTGGTTCACGCATAAATATATGTGTGTGTGTGTGTGTGTGTGTGTTTTTATATATATATATAATATATTTCCATGTTGGTATTCAGGTCCTTTGAGGCATTAAATCACACTGTCTGTCATTTCTCCCATGCATGGTTTAACAGCCAAAACAGAGTGATGAGCTTCTGATTGGCCCTTATGCCTCGCGTTCATTTTAATGAAACTCGCACCATTGTGCAGCCATGAGCAGTGGAGAGACATATTTCACCCTGACACATAGCACTATGCTCTCACGATTCACTTATTTCTAACTGCTTTACACCAGACAGATGGGTACATAAATTTCCCCATGCAGAAAATATAAATACTAATAAATGCTGTTTTAAAAATGAAGGGCTTCACGAGAACATGCGTGACGTCACGTGGCTGGAGAGTAGAGTACAAGATGTTGCTGTGTGTACATTTCTGACGCTGGTGCACTTTCAGCATGCAATCATGAGCGATGTAAAATAATCAATATGTCAATGATCTGATTCATTCTCGCTCCTGGTAATGTTTGAAAACTTTCTTTTTTTTTTTTGCTTTCCAGAAAGGAAATATAAACTCCAGCAGGATAAAACTGTCAAACAGGCCTTGCCAACTGTATATCCTTAAATAAAACCCATTTGCCAAACAAGGTGGTTTACTGCTCTGTGTGGGTTGTAATCTTGCAGACCAGAAAACATGCCCGCCAAGTTGTTGCCTTTTAATATTTCCAAGTAAAATAAAAAAATATTACAACTCATGTCTTAACCTTGACAAGTAGCTTTAGAGTTTACATAAGCACCGTATTAGAAACCATCTGCCTTTTCCACCCTTTGCAAGATTTTTTTTTTCTACATCACTCACTTTTTTTTTTTTTTTTATCTGTAATGTGGTTTTCTCAGCTGTAAATTATGCAGTGCTTATTTATTTACCTGGAAACTAGTGTAAATGTATAGGTCTAAAAATGATTCAACCATCTTCATTCAGCCTATAAGAGAAAAGAAGAAAAGGGGGATAAGGAACCGTAATGGCAACTGGGTTTAATTATTGAATATGGTTGTGTGTGAAGATCAGCACTTTGGTTGTGTGTGTGAAAGGTCTAGAATGAATGAGGAAGAAGAATAAAGGATATAATACAGATTCCTTGTGAGTAATAAAAATAAACACCATTCAGTGGTTTCTATGGGTATACAGACCATTGAGCGAACGGCTCAGTTCATTGCTCGTTGTTCTTTGTTGATGAACCAAACACTTGTGACCCTTATCAATCAGCTGTTCAATTTGATTTCATCAATCAAACTCATTAGACAATCGATTCCTAACCTTTAGCACAGTACCTCTGACTCTATTACTGGACAGCATGGAGACCGAAGAATAAGAACCCTATACATCTAGCCATTGAACGTCTCATAAAGAATAGTTTGTTAAGAACAGCCGATATCTTATTTTCAATCTCGATTACTCTATTGACTGGAAGAACCCAGATCACACATGCATTTATATGCATCAATGACATAGTTAACCTTTTAATGGGAGCTGGATTGGATTAAGTGACAGGTTAATTACTTTTTTTTTTTCTCACTTATTGATAGTTAAGTGCAGGTCTGTAAACACAATATGGATTTGACTTATGTTATTCAGAAAAATAGTTGATCATTTTTGGCCACCTCCTTAGATAACTGCTAAGTGCTGCATGAGAAATGTATTTATTTTACTTTAGAGTATTATGCATTCAATACATATTTACATTTATTTTAGAATAAATATCATAAAAATCATTGTATTTTAATGTTTGTTTTATTTGATACATATATATATATATATATATATTATACACACACACACACACACACACACTTTGCAAAAATACGTGTTTGTTTATAAATGAATTTATTTAACTCATTGCAAAGTATACAATGAAATAAAAAAAATAACATTAAATGGTATCTACATTTACTTTTTATTAAAGTCGAAAAAAACTATTTTACATTGTATATTTAAAGGTTACAACAGCTCTGTAAGGTAAAATTGCACGTTGCCACTTTTTACATTATATTAAAAAGTCCATGTGTCCAGCAAATGATTAAAATGCACCAAAAATTGCAATTATTAGCGAAGTTGTATTGAAAATGCAACACCAAATCTACATCATCAGCTCCTTTTGCTTAATGAAACATCCCGTGCGTCATTCCCTCATCTATGCAGATTTTTCTGCAGAAGCCCTTTCTTGGAAGGAGAGAAAGATGCTGTTTCTTTCATGGTTGCGCATTTGAAGCGTCGTTTTCTATGATCAATTGCAAACTCATTTATTCTTTCATAGCTGGCTACGTACTGCAGGAATAACACTGGTTGATTTGTTAACGCCAGATGTGAGTTAGAATATTCGTACAGTCTCTCACCGGCAAAACATCGACCGCCCGAGCTCTGAAACTTTAGACAGGAACGATGGTTTGAGCCGAGACTCCTCAGAGCTTCAGTGAGAACACGTGAACTCACCTTAGCGGATGTTTCACGGGATTCTTTGAAGATCGAGATCCTCTCATCCGCTCCTCTCGTGCCGAGGCTCATTTGAATCAACATCACGCGTCTATCAACATCTTGTGCGTTTGGGATTTTTGTCATGGTCACTGAATTTCGTACAAATAAGGATTTAATAGTCCACAAATATCATATTGGACGAAGACCAACATCGTAACAGCGGGAAGGTAGGTTTGACCATCAATATCTTTTAGCACTTATGTCGCCTTTTTAATGGTCAAACCCGCATTTATGTTATAAAACGGTGCTGAAGTTGTTAATGCGTAATGCAAAGCAATAATAAATGTAACCGTGTCATCAGTTACAAATGGAACGGTAAGTTCGGAGATACCTTGTGCTGGAAGAAAACTTAAGTGCCGTTTGTATTTGTTTATTAGGGATAGGAATCGTGAGCAAATGAACGATTATGATTCCTGTGAACGACTAATAAGGTTCCATTAACGATAACACTGATTTTTAACTAGCCTTAAGTAAAACATAACACAATAACAGTTTTTGGCTCATTTCAAGTTATACAAGACGACATTTAATGGCTTAAGTGAATCAGTTTAATACAGTAACAGTTCTGACTGATTCATACGAATTTTTGAATCACTTAAACGAACGACTCTTATGAATCGGTTATTTTAAGAATCTGACTGCATTGGGTCCACTGTTTTTGACTCATTAAATGGAACCGACTCATAAGAGTCACTCTTTCGATCGGGAAATAGGCTGCAATGTATGCTTTTTTTTATTAATTCAAAAGAACCGACTCATAAGATCCATTGCTTCATGAATCGGCTACACTTTTAAAGATTTTGTTGCGGTGTTGCGCTCGATATTAAAACGGGAAACGCTGGCTAGTGCAAATACAGTTGTGCTTTCAATTAAAGCATTTACCATCAGCTTTCGTATATTTTATGATACTGAGAAGAGCTATCTTTCACAAGAATGAGCTCGCCTTAGAACACTCACGGTCGCTGTCCATGGTAGCCTACACTAACCAGCCCAGTGTCTAGAGAAACACTGAGTTTGTTCGCTAATCTCACTCAGATGCTTTCTTTGAGCGAGGACAGATCGGATATGGCTGGCACAGGTGAAGTTTCTCCTCACAGCAGACCTCTGGGGCTTTCGTCTCCTTCGCCACCCTCCCCTAGAGCTGTACTCCTGTAGATGGCAGTGTAAATCAAATATTTACGCTCAGTTTGATGAGTCGTCGTGATGAGTTCCTGTCAGCTCCCTTGTAAAGTAAACCATTAGGGAGTAATACGCAAAATTACTCTTTCTGGCACGAAGAGAACAGCAATCATGTAATTGTATCCTCCAGTAGCGCGGGATCGTTTAACTTCATTCTCGAAGAAATTAGTTATCTGTGAAACACTGTAAAAGCAATCCACACTTGAGCTAGATGCCTAGCACTCAATACTATGTGACCTGTATTTCCATCCATAGAACATCTCACCATAGAAGTCAAACGGAATGGATCTATCTAGAATATTTTGAATAGATAGTGGGTAACAAATTTTTTCAAGTATATTCCTGTAGTTCTAAAAGAAACTTTAAGGTCACAGTTTAGCTCCCAGTAAATACATACTGATAAAGTGTATACCTTTAATGATGTATACCTTCGTTATATACTTTATAGTTGTGTAATATAAATACACTAAGCTGTAATGTATTATAAAATATGCTAATGTATGATTTTAGTTATTTTCCTTCTGTAAATTAGCAGCCTACATATGTGTTTGTGTTATTATAAAACTAATATACAAGGCAAAAAGTATTTGGATTCCTCCTTGTTGTCATTAGTATTAATAAAATGTTCATATCTAAAAGGACAGAAAACTCCAAAAACCCAAAATAAGAATTCTAAATTTCAGATGAACCTTTCCTTTAATATGATGAACAACACCTTTGCTTATTATGTTAGGACACCTGTGTGAAGCCAGGTGTAACAGGATTCTGTAAAATCACCTAAAAAAAAATCACCTTGGTGCAGTTTGTTCAAATTCAAAGTGCAAAAAACTTTGTTCTTAGGAAAAAGACATGGCACTGTTATATTTCAACTATGTAATTTCATCTATTTAGAAAAGCGTTGTGTTTGTTTGTCTGTGTTTTAGTGCTCTAGAGCTATGTTAATGTGGTCATGTTGCTGACCCCAATGCCCTCCTCGCTTGAGGTTTCAGAGATCAAAGCATGAGCTGCAGACAGCTCCTTCTCCACTTTTGACTAATAATGTCTGAGAGCACTTGTTTCATGTAGAACAGTGGTGGGGAACGTTGATCCTGGAGGGCCGGTGTCCCCGCAGAGCTTAGCTACAACCTTAATCAAACACACCTGAACAAGCTCATCAAGGTCTTCAGGATACAGGTAGGTCTCTTTTTTCAGGGTTGGGGCTAAACTCTGCAGGACAGTGGTCCTCCAGGATCTATTGCAATCTATCTGCCACGTGCCTTGTGCGGCTTAATTTAACTGTATTTGTATTATAATTTTTTTACATGCCCTTATTTGTATAGTTGTATCTTTAATTTGTATCTATCTGTATTATGCTCTACTGTTACCGTTAGTGTTACATGTATGCACCAAGGGTCTGAGAGTAATGCAATTTGGAAGAATTGACAATAAAGCAGACTTGACTTGACTAAATGATCCCAGAGTGGCCCTTTTGGCCACAACCTTGTCCCAGTTGCCTTGTGCATTACTGGTAACCTGCACTGTTGGAAATGCCAACTATACACTTTTAATTTGATTCATCATTGTGGGGAATAGGGATATATATATATATATATATATATATATATATATATATATATATATATATATATATATATATATATATATATATATATATATATATATATATATATATATATATATATATATATATATATATATATATATATATATATATATATATATATATATATATATATATATATATATATATATATATATATATATATATATATATAACACACACACACAGTATATGCATGTATATATGTGTGTGTATAATTTGTTTGTCAGTATTGCGAGTGGTAATTTATTGTTTGTTTTTTCACTTATAAGTATTAATTTATTATTGTAATTAAATAATTTATCATTGTGAGTTGAAAATAATAACCATGATGATTAAACACATACAGTCTATGCATACATGTGTGGGTGTATCATATGGTCTCTGTATTTTTTTGCTTGTCAAATTAAGAAATAATTCATACATTCTGTACTGCCAGCAATACTGCATTTTATGAATACAGTAGAGCTTTATATAACTTGTGAGAAAAGCCACAGATTGGAAGAAAGAAAAGGAGTTGCAGAAATAAATGTGAGCTTTCAGAGGTCATGATAATACAGTGATAAAAGAAGCCAGTGTACTTGTTTCAGGTAGCGGGTGAAGGTCCATGCGGTGCGGACAAGCAGTACTAGGTGGTCATCGGATAAGAAGTGGCTACAGAGTGGACATGTCATGTACAGTATACATTCATGAAGACTGCTTCACCGTGAATGCTGCTTGTCTCTGTATTAGCTGTTTTTGCAAGACTGGATATCTGTGTAGCAAGTTGCCCAAAGGCAAAGAACACTAAACTAAACAGCAGCTTGTTTGTCTTGGAAAGGGTCACTGCTTCTCATCTCAGTTAAACAACGATTACATTCCCTTTCCAGAATGCACGATGTTGATTACAGCACAGCTGCTTGTTTATGTGTCTTAAAGGAATAGTTTACCAAAACATTATGTCATCATTTATTCACCCTTATGCTGTTCCAGTTTCTTTCTTCTGTCGAACACTGAAGAAGATATTTTGAGGAATGTTGATGACCAAACAGTAGCCGATAGCCATTAGCTATGTTTCCATTCACCTTTTTTTTTCTCGCTCATTTTGGAAAATTGCATGAAGAAAAAAAAACAAAACTAAAAAAAAACTAAAAACAATAGGTGGAAGCACTAAGATGCATATCAAGTCTGTGCAAGTAATGTATTATGCATAAAAGATATGGCGCCCAATTTTCAGAAATTAAAGTTAAAGTGATTAAAAAAAAATTCTGAAAAAAAAGAAAGACATGGGGGTGAGTAAATTGAGGATTTTTTTTTTTTTTTATTCTGGAAGTGAACTAATCCATTAAGTTCACAACTTCGGATGGAAACATAGCTGTTGACTTCTGTTGCATGGGGAAAGCCTTTTCGGTTATTAACATTCTTCTTAATATCATTTATGTTCAACAAAGGAAAGAAAGAACTTGAAAGTGAGTAAGTGCTGACAATTTTCATTTTCAGGTGATCTGTCCCTTTAACTCGCACAAATCTCTTTCCTGTCTTTAAAAGATCCAGCAGAAGATCTGCGAGGGATATGGTAGGCGAATGTGTTTCTTAGAGACAAGGCTGGAGTGTGAATGTCATCTTTCCGGTCTCTCTTTCTCTCATAGTGGCATGAAAGTGTCCTGCCCACTCACCATGGCTGACTAATAGTGAATGGCTGCCAGTCTGTTGGACAGGTTGTGGCCAGTCACTGAAACATTTAATAGCTCATATTCCTTTTCGCTGTGCCTGCCCACACAGCACATGCTATAGAGATCTCATCAACACCTATGGTAAATACAAGCGAGCTGAAAACAAATGACCACGGATGAGGCCTGTTAGGTGGCATGGATGCCTGACAGAATATGTGAGTATTGCTCTTTCGGCCATTTTTGAGACTTGTGGTTTAGGAGTATGCGCAGAAAGCACACAGGAGATGTTAACATGGTCATCACAATTGATTTCTTCCCAGAACTGAGCCGTTTCTTGCTTTGTTTTGATTTGGTTGCTCTTTCCCATGGTCCACTGGGGGCCAGTTGTGCAGGCACTTTGGGGGGTAAATGGAGTTCACAGGGCACAAAAACGTTGACTGGTTTAGATGTGACATTCATAAAATGGTAGTTTCTGAGTGAGTGTAACGGGACTTCCCACTTCATCCATCCTTTTTTAAAGTGAAAACATCACAATAAATTCAACTTTAATTTTGTTTTGGGTAAAATACCACGCAGATTTATTATTATTATTATTATTGAGGTTTACTGTACTGTACATTTAATATAATTGACAGCAAAATTTTTATTATTATTAATTAATTAATAATAATAATAATAATAATAATAATAATAATAATAATAATAATAATAATAATAATAATGATAATGTATTATTTAATTGTGAAATTATCTTTCCTTGTGTTTTTTGGATCTCAAATATTTTTATTGAAGATCGTACTACATTAATTTGAAATTTTTTTTTTTAATGTAAGCTTCGATTACAATTGGTCTGATATGGAATAATAAAAATAATTAAATATGAAAATTATGATGATGATGATGATGATAATGTATTTATAAATAAGATAATAAATAGTTTAGTTATCTAATAATAATAATAATAATAATAATAATAATAATAATAATAATAATAATAATAATAATAATAATTATTATTATTGATTATAATTGATAGAAAATAAAAATAAAGTAAAATTAAGAATACGAATAATTTATTATTATTATTATTATTATTATTATTGATAGAAAAATAAAAGTAAAATAAAGAATAATAACAACAATTTATTATTATTACTATGATTACTATGATTATATTCGAATGATTCTAATCATTTTACTCACAGAATCTTTCCTTTTTTTGAAGCTAAAAATCTTTGTTGAAGATTACAATAAATTAATTTGAATAATGTTGTGTTTTTTTATGTATGTTTAAAATATAATTGAAGCATGATGTTATTGAAGATGTTTACTGTATTATTCAATTAAAATTGGTCTGTTATACATAATTAAAATAAATAGAAAATATATAAGTGAAGTATAAATACTACTACTAATAATAATTGAATTGATATTATCATCATCATTGAAGGTATTATTGCTTATTTCTTTATTTATTAATATTTATGTCCCTTTTTTTTCTGGTAATCGACAGAGTAAACTCAACTGTTTAAATATTTTAATATTTGTTAGTTTAAGTCTTATATAAAACTTGAACTCTCTTTACTGTTGTGAAAGAGTTTCCTTTAGGGATGCTAATTTAATTATTTCTCCACATAAATGGTTTAATACTATGGGATCTGAGGGTGTTTTGGGGACCTGGAGAAGTTTTGACATGCATTAACATTTGTGCTTTTTTATTTATTTATTTTGCATCTTGCTGACAGAGTTTTGGGTCCTCCATCATGAGGATGGCATGGAGGCCAGCTGGAGCTCATTACTAGCTGCAGACAGGCTGGATAAACTCCTCGTTCGCTTGTGAGAATCTAGTGCTCTCTAAGGATGGAGGGAATTTACGTCTTTGTGCACTGTAATTGGTGTCGTGTGTCATTATAGTGGCTGTGCTGTTTGGATTTGTTCATTGAATTACGTTTACTATCCCTCCATAGGCTGAAGAACATTACAGGCGCATTAGTGTAGAAACACACACAGTCTTCCTCCGCTACTCCTGGCATGAAACGTAGCAATTAGCACATTACTAAGTTCACCATCAGGAGAATTGAATGAGGTGAGAGAAGTGCCCCCACTGAGCTCTGACTGAATTATGTAACATTACTCTGATGACATTTGGCAGTGGCATTTGGCAGCGTTGAGCAAACCCAACAGAAAAGTCTCATCTTCAGTTGAAATAGACACTAATGCTGTATGCTGCATTGATATTGTTTAGATATTTCTCACTTTGAAAATGAATAGCACGTCTCTCCTCAACAGAGGCATGCAGAGCTATCTTTGTGCGCAGCCGGTGCGGGATGCGTTGCATGCTGGAATTTAGTATTTGGGGTTAGGGCTTTGTTCAAATCCCAAAGTCTACGTGAAAATATGAGCAATAGCAAAAGTGCTGGTTGACTTGGCTAATTACTGTATTTATCAAGTGAGATGAAAAAGAACAGTTTTGGTTCCTGGGAGGGAGACCGAGAGAAAATATTTAGCTAAAGTGATTATTGAGCTCCTGCCTAAATTATTAATTATATCCATCTGTACTGGCATTTCAGCAGCGGTGTGGAGATCTGAAGAAAGATTTATTGAAAACATAATTTATCCTTTGCGGTTATGCAGAAACATGCAATTTCGAGCAACCCTAGATGATTGCTTAAGTACTGACTAGAATGTCCACTGAATACATAATTTGATTTCTTATAAAGAAAGCGGTTTGCTCGAGTTGTAATGTTTATGATTATAGTATATAAAAGTGTATATTAGAATATCTGCTGTATTAACTATTAAAGTAATGTACTTGTCCACGCTAATGGCGGAAATGCTGCAGGACTTTATGTAACACAACCACAATCATATTTAACTGTATTTTACTTGGTTCAACTACTACTATCTGTCAATAGCTCCTTTACCAACGGTCTTCAAAATACCTTCTTTTATGTTCCACAAAAGAAAGCAAGTCATTCATGTTTGTGTAAATGATTGCATAAACTTTTTTTTTTTTTGACTGAACTATCCCTTTAAATACCTTAAAACTGCCAGCTGGTAGCAGTAAATGTATTTGAGTCTTTCATTCCATTAATAAAATTGGCCGATTCATTCAGGAATGGAGTAAATGGTTCACTTTATGAATGGGCCTATGAATTATTGGGCGAATTCCAAACAGCTAGTTTAGTTTGGGGTGGGTGGGTCAGTTGTTAAATGTCTGTTTCATATGTCATATTGTTATATCTCTGTCATTGTTAAGTGTTATATTAGGTCTGATCTGTTACTGCCAATCATTTAAATCAAGTTTGGATTGTTTTATGAAGAAAAAAAAAAAAATGTTTGGAACGCACAATTAGACAATATTTGAATAAATCAATATTTATATGCAACAACAGCTGGAGCACTGAATGCTTCACGCACGCCTAGCATTGTCAACGTACAGGTCTGGGGGCGGGGTCAGTGTGTTAAGTGCATTAAAATATTTTAATCCAAATATTTTTCACAACTAATTAAGTTAATCCATTAAACTGACATCTCAAATAAATAAATATATATTTTCTTTTAGATTTTTAAATTGTGTGTGTGTGTGTGTATATAACATTGTTACTTTACCCTCTGACATAATCATATATAGTGTTCCTGTAGCTCAAGTGGTAGAGCATTGCGTTAGCAAGTGCAAGGTTGGGGGTTCGAATCCCAGGGAAACATGTTAGGAAAAAATCGTTAGCCTGAATGCAATGTAAGTCGCTTTGGATAAAAGCGTCTGCTAAATGCATCATTTTAATTTTTATATATATATATATATATATATATATATATATATATATATATATATATATATATATATATATATATATATATATATATATATATATATATATATATATATATATATCGGTCCATTATAGTGAGAAGGGGATCTCAGAAAATGTTACAATTTTATCAAATCTCTGAATTTTCTTAAGTCTCAAGCCTATACTTTAGTTATAGTTTAAGTCATATTTGCTTCCAAGTGTTTGTGGGAACATTAGAGCATGTTGTGCTTGAGTGTGTGATTTTATTTGCTCTTCTAGGATGTTGACATTGATGCTGGTCTTTGGTGCCAAAAGGACAGTGACAGTTGAACACAGCGTCCAGTGTTGTAGAGGAGCATTGTCCTCCAGCTTCACCCCCCTCCTCCTCCTGCTGTGTGTGTGTGTGTGTGTGTGTGTAAGCTGTTGGACTGTGACCGTATTGAAGGGACATTGAGAAATCTTGACCTTTCTACCTTGAATCCCTGCATTCCGTCAAGCGGACTGACTCTTAAAAGCAGGACTGGCCACTACACTAGATTAAACGCATGGCTCGAGAGTAATATGTTGCAGTGTGCACGTATACATGGGTCGTAGATCTTTTCATTGGTCCACTGTCAAGGTTACTTCTCGTCTTTAGCCGCTACAGCACTGCAGACGTCACACACCCTGTCCCATGATACCTACACCAGTCTAATTTTATCATTGACATGTTCTTTCAGTTTTTCAGTATTTCATTTTTAAATATAAATTTATAGCAGTCAGAAAATGCATTTTTTGTAAGTCTACTTATAATGTTAAACTAGGTTTTTAACCTAAAGCACAATGTAGATATTTGGGATTTCTGATTGTTTACATCATCTTTATAAAGCGTGAATTAAATTGTGACCGGTGCTACAGTACATGGAGTCAAGAATTTCATGCAAGTTTCTGTGTATTTAATTGCCAACAACATGCAAGTGTTTGCTATCATTGGTCTATATGCTAGAATATATACAGTACAGACCAAAAGTTTGGACACACCTTCTCATTCAAAGAGTTTTCTTTATTTTCATAACTATGAAAATTGTATAGTCACACTGAAGGCATCAAAACTATGAATTAACACATATGGAATTATAAATGGAATTACATAACAAAAAAGTGTGAAACAACTGAAAATGTCATATTGTAGGTTCTTCAAAGTAGCACCTTTTGCTTTGATTACTGCTTTGCACACTCTCTGCATTCTCTTGATGAGCTTCAAGAGGTAGTCACCTGAAATGGTCTTCCAACAGTCTTGAAGGAGTTCCCCGAGAGATGCTTAGCACTTGTTGGCCCTTTTTCCTTCTGTCTGTGGTCCAGCTCACCCCTAAACCATCACGATTGGGTTCAGGTCCGGTGACTGTGGAGGCCAGGTCATCTGGCGCAGCACCCCATCACTCTCCTTCTTCGTCAAATAGTCCTTGATGCCTTCAGTGTGACTCTACAATTTTCATAGTCATGAAAATAAAGAAAACTCTTTGAATGAGAAGGTGCGTCCAAACTTTTGGTCTGTACTGTACATCTGTCTGATGCTGACAGGTTTGTGTTAACAGTCATTTTTGGAGTTTCAGCATGCTAGAACCCCTCTTCACAAAACCATAAAGTGAAGCTTTGCTGAGTCTAGTGTGGAAGAACGTCTACTCAAAGTCCAGACCTGAACTCCATAGAGCACCTTAAGATAAATGAGAACAATGAGGCCAACTTCATGTTTCAGTATTTAGTGGAAATCTTTCCCAGAGGAGTTGAAAGTTTCATAGAGAATAAACTCTCGTAATGTCCAAGGCTTTGAAATGAAATGCTCAACAAGCACGTACAAGTGCACTCGGGTGTCCACGTCATACAGTACTTACGGAGTCTAAACTCTCTCTAATCTTATGATGAATGTACAGACCTAATTTCTCTCTTAATATAAAGCAACTAAGGGTGCAGGAATAGGTAATGAAGAATATTATCATGTAGTTTAGCTTTTTAGCATCCCTTTTTATAAAATGAGCATTAATGGGCTTAGAGTAAGAGCACAGAGTTATCAGTCCAGTTAAGCAATGAGCTCACTGCAGGAAATGTAATTATTTTAATTGTTTACTTTCTAACCTCCTTTCCTAAGCAAAAAGCTAAAGTAGCAAGCATTAATCTGCTCTTCCAGCTGCAGCCTACATGTGTTTTTTTTCATTGTTTTACTTGCCCTTTTATTCTCTTTTCTCTAACTTTCTCCTGCGCTGCTCGTGTCAGTATCGTTTTTCTCTGAGGCTATGTTTAGAATAGCAACTTGCACATGCACACTCTTCTGTACTATTTCTGAAGTATGTACTGTGGATCCTAATTGAAGTTTTGGTTACAGTTGCATTATATATATATATATATATATATATATAATATAGTGCATAGGGGTATTCCACAGTGCAAAATTGTCAAAATGGAATTAAAGGGGTTAAAAGGAGTAAAAAAAAAAAAAAAAAAAAAAAAAAAATATATATATATATATATATATATATATATATATATATATATATATATATATATATATATATATATATATATATATATATATATATATATATATATATATATGGTGATAATTTAATCACACTCCTGTCCATGTGCACATAAATGATTTCCTTTTATATGTGGACCATAAAAGAAGATTGTTTAGGACCATTTCAACTGTTTCTGTTCATGTAATGAAAGTGAATGTGGTACAAAAAAATACTGACTTTCATTGTATGAAAAATTAGACATTTCTTCTTTTTGTCTTTATTGTATTATTTACATGTTTTCTCAGAGATGAAAAAAGTGTGGAATAAAAAACATTATATATATATATATATATATATATATATATATATATATATATATATATATATATATATATATATATATATATATATATATATATATATATATATATATATATATATATATATATATATATATATATATATATATATATATATATATATATATATATATATTAGTAGGCTGCAATTGGTTTATGCACTTGCATAGCTCCTCTTTAGTTCTGGTTCTCTTTTTGCCCTCTATTCTGTTCTCATTTTTCTCACTGTTCTCTTTCTCTCTGTTTTTGAAGATTTCAGTTTTTTTTTCTCCTCCCTGACTCCAGATGCACCCCATCACTCCTGGGTTTTCTTGCCTTTGCCAGAAAGCAGCAGTTTACATTTTATTGAGCTGCTGAATTAAAAGTATCATTACAGGATTCTGTACATCCTAGTAGGCTGTAGTTAAACAAAACTCTCTTTTGGGGCTTCTGTTAAGCCAGTGGCCTGTAAGTCAATAGAACTGCTTTCTGGTCCTGAATCCAAAGCCACGGTCATTCACAAGCAGCACCTCCAAAAAGCTGCGTTTTTCTATTGACTCCACGGTTAACACCACTGGCAAAAATCCTGACCTCTTATAAAAGGCCAAATGCCTGCAAGGTACAGCAATCATATCCTGGCTGTATTTGAGGTTAGGAATTTTGAGGCTAAATTTATTCCTAGTCACCAAGCAACACAGAATCAGCCCTCAAAATAAAGCAAGAGCAATATGTATTTGGCTTCTCACAACCTCGCCTCATATACCGCAGTCTATACATCACTGATCCCCAGCTGAAGGGAACCGTAGCAACATCTAGGGAAACTTGTCAAGGTTTAATTTAGCGTTGTTAGCTTTCAGTTAGTAGTCATGAAAAATTCCATTTATTTAAAAAAAAAAAAAAAAGAAATTGACCATTTCATTAAGGCCATCTCAATATTTTGCTGTGTTGAGCTTTTCTTCTGTTCTGTCCCACAGCATGAGGCTGCTACTAGCACACTTTACTTTTGGGATGAAACTTTACAGGTAAAAAGCAGTGCCTGGTTTCCTTCAAACATATCATTAAGGTTCATTAGACCAGAGAATATTGTTTGTCACAGTCTGAGGGTACTTTTATGGAAATTTCAAGTGTTTTTTTCATGTGTCGTCATTGAGGAGATGATTGCGTTGCCACAATGCCATAAAGCCTAGATTGGTGGAGTGTTGGAGTGATGTTTGTCCTTCTGTAAGTTTCTTCTGTCTCCACATATGATCATGGAGCTCAGCTAGAGTGACCACTCTAACCAAAGCCCTTCTCCATCAATTGCTCAGTTTGTCAAGGAGGCCAGCTCTAGGAAGAGTCCTGGTTGTTTCAGACTTCTTCCATTAAGATAAATGAAGACTACATGCTTATGTCACCCTTCAATGCAGCAGAAGTATTTTTTCTGAACTCTTCCCCAGATGTGTGGCTTGATGCAGTTCTGTTTCAGAGCTCTACAGGAGTTTTTTTAAGACCTCAGTGTTTGGTTTTTGCTCTGATGTGCAATTTCAGCTGTTAGACCTTTTATTAAGATGTGTTACATTCCAAATCATACCCATTCAATTGAATTTGCCAGGTTAACTCCACTCAAAGTGTAGTAATGTCTACAAGCAATATGAATGCTCCTGAGCTAAACCTCAACCGTCCCAGATAAGGCTATGAAAACTTATGCAATAGAATAATTTCTGTTTTTTTAATGTTTTTTTTATATTTGGAATTTATTTATTTATTTTATTTTTTTTGCCATTGTGTATGGAGTGTAGACTGATGTGGGGAAAAGTGATTTAAAGCAGTTTAACATAAGGCAACAGCATAAGAAAATGTGAAAAAATATATAAATAAATAATTGGTATGAATACTTTAGAATAGTGTGTGTAATATATTAGGATATATAAAAAATAAATCACTTTTTTAAATAAATATTTATAAATTAATAAATGTGCTACACATGTTTTTAAATATTTTTTTACCCCTTTTTATTTAATTACATTAATCACAATGCTAAATGATATGCATGAAGTAAATAGCATGAAGGAACACATTTGTTGTTGAAAAAGTGATAGTTGAGTCTTATTGATAGGGCTGTGGTGGTCCACAAGACACAAATGGAAAACATTGTGATTGATCACGGTTGTGTAGGTGCAAAACAGGACTGGAGGAAACCAAATCATCATCCAAGATGGATTCTGTTTCATGTAGATTAATACTTAATTCCCCGAAGGGATAGTGCGTCCAAAAATGAACATTCTGCCGTCATTTACTCAACCTCTGTGTTTCTTATTTCACGATTTGAAAGCAAAACCTAAGTTGTGAGATATAAGTGAAAGTAAGTTATATCAGAATTGTAGTTTTTGGGTTATTCTCACTTTAGCTGTGTCTATCAAATTAAAGATGATTTAGACCTCAAGGTTACTTAGCGTTCTTACGGTTTTTCTACAAAACGAATCGTAATTGGAAATAGGAGTGTATGGTTTTGCTTTGAGTTCCCAGCTGTTTGAGGAATGTAATTGTTTATAGATTACACGGATGTAGTTGGCTTAATTTGCATGTGGTCTGTTCTGCGTCACTTTTTATTTCGAGTAAATCATCAGCGAGTGGATTCGTACCTTATTAGCAGACTCGTGACCTCTGAACATCTCTATACCACCGTAATTAAAGCACTCAAATCAAAGCCGCTTGATGTTAAATAACAACACAAAGAATAGGAGCCGATCACTTCATCTAACAGATTATGGGGTCCAAGAATTTAAACGACCGTTTTATTCGGGGCTTTTCATACCTTTTAAACGCGAACCCACCCCCTGAAATTGTCTGTTGTGGTTCTCTTAGCTTTTCTAAACAAAATTAGCAGCCTCTTTCAACAAAGCACGCCAGCACGGCTTCAATAAAAGCAGCTTGGATTTTTGTTTGATGGATGAGTTTGTTGTTTGCGGGTTGTCATTACTGGTTACACATTAGCTTACTGTATTCATTTCCCAACTTCTGTGTCAACAAGCTCGATGCTTATTAAAGAATAAAAGAATCCCAAATAGCTTTCGAAATCCTAAGTTGTCATAAAATCGTTGCTTTAAAAAGCTGGTATTTTCGACCTGCTCATTATCGTTTTGACCGTGTTGTTGTTCAGACATCGCAGCCAATATGTCAAACCCAAGATCCAGAGGAATATTAACAAGACGTTTGTTGTTTTTTTCACCCTGAATGTCAAGAACACAAACACTCTTAAAGCGGATAAGGGTTCTGTGAGAGTGCCAGGAAGTGGCGGGGTTGGATGACTGTGGGCTTGGCTTTTATGGTGCCATTAGTATTCTGCATCTACAGTCTTCCTCATGTTTGTAGTGATATCATTCTGAGTGCTTTCTGTTCAACACTGATCCATAGTTTACTCGTCCTTGCAGAAATTACCCTGGAGGCTGACAAAATGCACTGAGAAGCTTTCTAAACACTCCTCTGCCATGCAGTCCCCATCAACACTGCATCAGATTACTGACGAGTGATCTTGTTTCTGAACTCACAAAGTGACAACTTTATGATTTTCTGACATTTTGTATTTACATTTGTGATGTACTTAAAGCATTCATCTTGATGTGAGGCAAGAATCCCTACTATCAAATGGGCCTCAGTTTTATTTACCGTATGTGTAAATTAAATACAGTGTCATATTTTATAGTTTCGTAAGTAATTTATAATTTCATGAATTTCTGTAAAATATTTTAGAATGTTTTATTTTATGCTGTTTTGACTTAATTTTTTTTTTTTTTATAATGTTATGCTCGACGGCTGCATTTATCTGATAAAATACAGTAAAACACTAATACTGAAATTTTTACAATTTATATTTTATAAAATAATTGTTCTTTTTATAGATTTAAAGCCCCTCGATGCTTCAGAAATCATAATCATATGCAGATTTGCTGCTCAAGAAACTGCATGCATTTCATGCATCTATGCTGAATAAAAGTATTCAAATTTGTTCATTTTTATTATTATTAATATATACATTTAAAATGTATTCTACCTTAAGCTGTGAGGAAAAAATATAGCAAAATCAGTGCAGTGGGCCCAGAAATCCTAGCGGCGTCGCTGTTTATGAATATAAAATCAGTTACTGTTGTTAATGTTGGATGGGTATAAATTATGATCTCTAAATATATTTGTGCTCCTGTTGTTTCTGTACAACCAGTATTTGTTCATTTTTCTTTTCCATCTATTATTGCGGTGTCTATTTTAGAAAAGTCTCCCCCTACGTGGTTCTCCAGCTGGAAGGTTGTCAATAAGGTGGTCTCTTCCTGTGTAAATGAACACCTGAAGCTATGCTGACTCATTGATGCCTTTATCCATGTGTGCGTATTTGTGCAAGCATACATTTGCATACACACATTGCAGACGTTCACCAGCTGCATGATTGTTCGTTCCTTGCCTGCGAAACACCACCAACGATAAACTACTTTGATGTCATATTTGGCAAGTCCGCTCCCTGCGTGAAACGTCTGGTCTATTGATTTATGACCTAAATGTAAACAGAGCGTCCTGCGGAGAGCGGCCCTCCCCGTGTGCAGCTGAGCAAAGCCGCGATGTGTTCTGAAGGCTGCGTGAGTCAAGAGCACCTTGTGAGTTTCTCTCTAAAAATAAAGCACATTAAAAACATCATCGCCTTCTGTTCCAGATTGGTCACCGGCAGACAGAACTAATCAATAGAATATATGCATGAGACGTCAACCGAATCTCCCTAAATGTCTCTCAGGAAGTTTTGGTTTTGAAGCGAGACGGCTGCTGGGAAAAGTACAGGACATGGCGCCTTTCATGTCTGCGTGGCGGCTGAGGAGTGAACTCTTCATCGGTTCTGACTGAGCTCTTCAGGGGCGCTGATGTTTGTTTGCTCTCTTCACGTCGGGGGGGATGTGTGTATGTGGCGGCTCTCCAGCGAGAGGGATCGTGGGTGCTGCCAGCACCCTGAGGGCAAGCAATGATTCACTCCCAGCTTTCTGCTGCGTCCAGACTTCTGAGGCACAGGTCTGGGGCCAGATGAATACTAATCTACAGTGCTTGCCGAACATTCAACTATAAAGCAGGGGATAGTTGCTTCTCTCACCACATACGGCACAGTCATAAAAATGAATCGCACACTTACATTTTTAGGGTTATGGGACTGATGTGCATTATATCTTAGGTGAACATGAATGGGCATTAATTGACTTTTTTTCTACAATTGAATGGTGCAGTTATTTTATCACACTTATTTTTTTGTACTTGTATATGGTTTATTGCTATGTATTTGTGCATTTATTTTATTGGCTAACAGGACAATGCCATTTCTACACAGTAACTAGTTGGGTGTTTAAAGTTGTATTGATGGTCTCAGAAAGATGCCCTGCTAAACAAGAGGGACAGGCAACATCACAGAATTTAATGGCTGTCATGCTCAATATCAAATAAAATAGCCTTGTGTCAACACCCTTGCCACTGCACAACATTAATTTGCGCAAAATTGGTTTCACACCAAAATATAATCTCATTAAGCAGGTGAATAAATTACGCTGAGACAGCCTTGCGTTCTTTGTGTTGTTGACTTTCACCCTTCATATTTTTGAAGCATACACAGAGGTGTACGCACAGGGGAGCACTTGTTTATTCTTTTTCCTCTCTACATGTATCATATTGGTTAGAGCTGGTTGATAGGAAGAGGAGTGTTCAGTCAATAACACGATTATTTTCTGCTGTTTGCGCTTGTGAAATCTTTGTATGGTTTAGCTGTGTGTTTTTTATTTATTTTTTTTGCATGTGTGTGTGCAAGCAAATGATAGTGGTAAAGGATTTGCATTTTTGAGCACAACTCTTGGCAGGTTAGTCGAAGCAGATGCGTGTGCGGGAATGAATTTGGGGGAAATTTTGTTAAGCGATTTGCACCAAAGGGTCCTGAGCAGTTCTGAGCTAAATTACCAGGATTGCATTTGTCGGTTGTTGGGTTGTCAGATTTAAGCAGCCTTGCTTAACCCTTAGGGGACAGAGAGATGAAGAGAGAGAGGAATAGAGAGAAAGTGTATTAAATAATCAGTTCAGAACAAAAAAGGTCAATATTTATATTTCGGTCAAACACAAAAGACGGTTCATTTTTGTATACAATGAGAGTTTAGTGTCTGTAAAGCTCAAAATAGGACAAGATGCACCATCAAATGTGACCATATAACTCATGTGCAATGTTCCAAGTCTTCTGAAATATACACAGTTTTTGTGTAAGAAAGTTATTTGCTGATAATAATGTTAAATTAAGAACTGGAAGTTGAGACCCAAATCAGTCTGATTCATGAATGAATCATTATTTCTACCTACAGTATAACAGAAAAAAATAAAAACATTTCACCCAGAAATTGTTATAAATGTCATGATTAATGCAGAAAGGCTTAAATGGTATTTTCTTGTAAAACATAATCCAGTAATCTTTTATTTGGACCAAAGATGTGATGTCCCGTTTTGGTGTCAGCATCCAATTACATTTGCAAAAGTAATATACATTATATTATATTACATATATATTATTTATATACGTAGAAAGCATATCAAATGTAAGTGTCTACTTAAATGTTTCAAATAACAGTGGTGAAAATAAATGATCAAAATAGTGCTCCATTTTCATTCAGCACAACAGATATATTTACTGAAAAATAAAACAATAAAACAACATACTTATTCTGATCTGTACTTTGTAAAATATATATAAAAAAGGGATTATTCATTTTTATTTTGTTTGTATTTTAAACAGGTAAAGACTTGACATATGGGTAAAATCTAGTAGTTTAAAGAATAGCGTCAAAGATTGGTAAACATTTTACATTTCTGTAAATCATGGCAAAAATGTAGGTTTACTTTTGCTCAGAAATATAAACATAAATATAAAAAGGAGACATTCTAATGTAAGCAATAAACTAAAAACAAAAAAACACTTTTTTTTAATTGTTTGAATGCTTGAAAACCCCTTTTCACATTTGACTAATTTACAACTTGATGGATGGATGTGCAATTCTTTTTAATAAACCAGTTTATCCAACTCGCACATTGTATGTATATGTGTGTGTGTGTATATATGTGTATGTATATATATATATATATATATGTATGTATATGTATATATGTGTAGATGATCTGTTCCATTAAGAAAGAAAGAGTGATCTAGAGAAGGGGAAAAATGGCAATCCCAGTTGGATTGTGTGAATAAAGAGATCATCATTAGCAGACTTGTTCATTGTGCGATTGGATCAAGGAAGATTAATGCAGTGATAGCGGTAGAGGCTGGTTATTTATACATTTCTTTTTGCTGAATAGAACAGGGAAGATTTGTGGCATTACACATGCCAACGTGTGACCGTGGCAGAGCTTTACAACCCCAGCGGCTCCCAAACAAACCGTCAGACGCAGCAAAAGCAAGTAAACACACCAGCTGAGATGCTGCCTCACTCTTAATCAGAAAAGATTGAAGTTCCGCTTTGATTTGCCGTCGTGTCCTTTTAAATGCCTTCTTTGCAGGTGTGCTGAATGCAGCTCAGAAGCTTCGCTTCAAATGCACATTTGGTCCAAATTGCTCGTCATTTGCAGTGATCACAGCGAGGTCAAACCTTTGACCATTGCCATTTCACTCCAGCTGGGCTTTGGTCCTGCTTCTATTTGACTTCTCTATCATTTTGACTGATACATGATACGTGATCAGTATGGAAAATTCCTTCTTTCTTTCTTTCTTTCTTTCTTTCTTTCTTTCTTTCTTTCTTTCTTTCATTTTCATTCTTTCTTTTTCTTTTCTTTTCTCTCTCTCTCTCTCTTGCTCTTTTTCTTTCTTTTTCTCTTTCTTTCCATATTGCCCTTTTTGATTAATTTGTTTTAAATATATAAAAAGTAATGAATATATTTGGAGCTGAACAAATGCAGGTGCAATGAATAATTTTGTGACTAACAGTTTTTATTTTTATTTTTTTGGACAAAGCTATAAAATTAAAGAAAGAAAAAAATTAAATCTAAATGAAGTGAATCTTTTGTTTTTAATTCTTAATTGCAGTTAGTATATGGTTTGTATAATTACACATTGCTCTTCAAAAGTTTAGGGTCAGCACAATTAAAAAACAAAGTTTTTATAAGAAGTCATATGCTCGCAAAGGCTGCATTTATTTGATTAAAGATACATGTAAAAACAGTAATCATGTGAAATATTACAATTTAAATGAAATGTTTTATTTGAATTTATCTTAATATAATTTATTCCTGTGATCGCAAAGCTGAATTTTCAGCAGTCATCATTTCAGTCTTCAGTCTAAACATACATCCATATGTAAATAAATGTAAAACAAAATAAAAAATTTATCAAAAATATTTGTAAGCTACAATATACAGTATATGATATATTCTTGATGAAAGTTCCAAAAAGAACAGCGTTTGTTCAAAAGTAAAAATATATAATTTACACAATTTAATGTGTTGTTTCCAAATGAAAGTATTAATAAAAAAATAAAAAAAATAAAAAAAAATCCCCAGTGACCCCAAATTGTTTTAATGGTAGTGTGTCGTGATAAACACGCTGTCAGATAGGATAAGCTGTGTGAAATTGGGTACGCTTTGCTCCTCAGGAATTCAGAAGATTTAAGGTGTAAGGGAAGGTGGTCATATCAGTTTTTTTTCTTCATAGTAGGACAGGAGTGGCTGATTTGAAGACAAGTTTTCTCACAGATCTTCAAAGTCTTGGGAAGGTGCAGAAGATTTCTAATGAAAGGTTTTCTTTTTTCTATCCTTTTAAGTTCTAATTTAGACTGCTTCTCATTTGCATCGACTTCGGCGTTTGATTTACTGGGGAGTTTCACAGGGAGTAACAGTGGAGTAGCAGGACTTCAGAGAACATAGGAGGACGGGGCTGAGAGAAGACAGCGCGCTTGCATATTACCTCAGTTTTACACTTTCAGGGGGTCATTTTCTGTCACCTAAAAGAAACAAATTCAATTCTAAATGAAGGATTGAGAGAGTGAGTGATAAGTGAGATCATACTGTTGACCTTGCTTCCTCTGCTGTGATGTGGAGTATCTGATTAAAGTTGTGTGTGTAGCATGTTTAATGTGCTGTGCTGAAAAGCTGTATGGTAATGACAGCATGGTTGATGAAGCAGACAAGCAGTGTGCTGCAATTTGCTCTTCCCCGTGTTTTCTTTATTCAGTTCCGTATAAGGCCAAATCAGTATCTGACATTTAGCAATCTGCTACTGGACTAATTATGCATTCATGGGTGTGTATATATAAAAATATATATATATATACAATATATTTATATAAAAGAGAAAAAAAAAAAAAAATATATATATATATATATATATATATATGAATTCCAACAGCAAGCTAATATAGATTTATAGTATATTTATAAATCTGTATGTCACTTTTTAGAATGTGTCATGTATATTAAACTGTTCATAAGTTTAGTTTTTCTATGCTCATCAAGGCTGCATATATTTGTTCAAAACTACATTAAATGCTAATATTTTTCAATATTACTGTTTTAAAATAACTTTTTTCTATTTTTAATATATTTGAAAATGTGTAATATGCAGTTGTGCTCGTAAGATTACATACCCTTGCAGAATATGCAAATATGTTCATATTAAACAAAATAACTAAGTAAGAGGGATCATGAAAATTCCATGTTATTTTTTAGTACTCCTCCTGAATAATCCTATTTCACATAACAGATGTTTATACTCCACAAGACAAAATAACTGAGTTCATAAAAATGATCCAGTTCAAAAGATAAAATACCTTTGAATCTTAATTATCTGTGTTGTTTACTAGAGGATCCACAACTGTTTTTCTGTGTTGTGATAGTTGGTCCTGAGCAGTTCTTCAGAAAAATCCTCCAGCTCCTGCACATTCTTTGGTTTTCCAACATTTGCTGCATATTTGAACCCTTTGGAATGGAAACATTTACTAATGCTCAAAGAAGGCCACACAATGCATGAAACTTTTAAACAGGATGATGATGTGCTTCTTCTGTTTAAAGATCATATTTTTTTTGTTTCATTTGGTACTGCACTTAAGAAGCTACATAATACTTAAATGTTTCCCGGAAGATAAAATATGTACAATTTACCTTGATCATCCAATTCAAACATTTGACACCTCAAAGATGTATCTCAAAATCGTACATTCACTTTTGGAAAGGGTTACAATATGCAGAAACGCCAGAAAACCAAAGAATGTGCAGGAGTTTGAGAACTGCTTGGGACCAACATGGGACTCATGACCAACTATCACAACACAGAAAAACATTTGTGTGTCATCCAGGGAACAACAAGCAGTATTAAGATTCAAGGGTATGCAAACTTTTGAACGCGGTCATTTTACATATTCAGTTATTATTTTGTGTTGTGGAGAATTTGTAAACATCTGCTATGTGAAATGGCTTAATCAGGACAGTATTAAATAAACAATAACAAAGCAACCCAACACAGTGACAAATCAACAACAGACGGGCGCCCAGTTAATTGAGTAGGAGAATTTGGTGCAAAACATTGTTTGCCTTGGGTCACAACTGAAAATTGAGGCAGCAGCAGAAAGCGAGAATGAGGGGAGAACCAAGAGAAAAACAGAATAGAGAAACGAACAGAAGGCTAAATGAAGAGATCAAGAGAAAAGATGTCCAGGGCAAACAGATGCGTTGCCACATTGGGGTAAAAGTTGATTACATCACATTGAGAAGATTTTCGGCCAGATATGTGAAATGAAGTCTGAGCTGCTTAATCCATATTTGACTGACAGGAGAGCTCTGCCACCTCCATAATGCCCTCAAATACGTAAACCTCATTACTTCATTATCTGAGTGAGTCACGGAGCACAAAACATCAGGGTTGGGGTCCTACTGAGATGCAAGTCTCATAATGTGTTTGGGAAATTACAGCAATAAGAGCATTTCCGAAAACCTTTTGCTTATTAATGCTTAATAACACATTAATTACATGTAATTCTTGAACTGGATTGGTTAACATCTTTCCATTTTTATTTGTTCTCTGTACAGTTTTAAAATAATACTGTGGTAAAAAGTAGAAGGTTATGAATCGATAAACGGTTGATGTAGATTTCAGTCTGATATGATAACATTCAGTTGGTCTATAATTCCAAATTGATGGTAGGAATACGACGCAGTGCCTGTCTAGACTGAAGATGAGTGAACAAGGCTGAATTGCAGACTCAGAGTGTAGCTTTTATTCTCAGGGCACTGAGACCGAACTCAGCAGGCAAGCAGGTTCTGTCTTCACTGGAGAGAGCTGAGTGATCTGGACCAGTCTGAGCTCAGTGGTACACCAACAAGACCGACACAGAGGAGCAGCCGGGCATGAACTGACCATCACATCAAGCCAAGTGAGGTATGGTTCAGAAATGTCAGTCTCCTCACTTGGGGATGGAAGGGAAGTTGGGAAGTAATAAGTGCGGCGGCATGTGTGAGATGGGCTGAGTGGGCACAGCCAAAAGTAGCCACCAGGGCTCTCCAATCATCCAGATGGCTGGAGTTTCCAGTGAAAGTGCTGGAAGAAGGACTTCAGCAGTTCGGAGCTTTATTGAAATGGATCTTGGAGGATGAGTTGAGGGGTTAGAGGGGAACACTATGTGTTTTCTGATAGAAGAATGAGACGGAAAGTTTTCCGCTGGCAGCAATTTAAAACAAGACATGAAAAGACATGTAGGGTTGGCGGAGCTTGGCGATTTGTGCCGGGTGAGGTTTGGACTGCCTGTGGACCC
The DNA here is from genome assembly GCF_003368295.1 of Carassius auratus. Taxonomy (NCBI): domain Eukaryota; kingdom Metazoa; phylum Chordata; class Actinopteri; order Cypriniformes; family Cyprinidae; genus Carassius; species Carassius auratus. Next base: position 25,993 of record NW_020524892.1, on the reverse strand, counting down.
CTGGTGCGTAGGAACCAGGTGCACTATATCTCAAAGTCTGTGTTGAAACTAGCTTATTATTCAGAAAGTGCAGTAAGACACGGAGTTTAGAGAATACAGTACTTCTGCACAGTAGACACTAGATTCAGTTTTGGGTAAAAGAGAAACATTCCTTTTTTTTGGCATGGAGGCATGTATCCTTAATTTTTTTTTGTTTGAAAAGAGTAAGCTCACCAAGGCTTCGTTTATTCAGTCAACAGTGCAGAAAAATTAACACTGTGAAATAATATTACAGTTTAAAAGTGTTTTCTATTTTAATATATTTTTAAAATACAATTTATTCTCATTATGCAGTGCAGCCATTAATTCAGTCTTCAGTGTGGAAATCATGATGGAAATTGTGGTGCTATTCCAATGTGTTCATTTGATCAAAAGTGATGTTAATGCATTTATGATATTACAAAAGATTTCCATTTCTACTAAATACTTTTTATTCAGAACATAATATATGAATAATTGGTTTCCACATAAATATTAAGCAGCATAACAATTTTCAACTTACTGTAGATAATTTTAAGTGTTTCCCGAGCATCAAATGAGCAAATTAGAATGATTTCTGAAGGATCATGTGACACTGAAGACTGGAGTAATGATGCTGAAAATTCAGCTTTTACTTATCATACATAAATAACTTTTTTTTTTATTTCAATATGTTTTAAAATTTAATTTTAACCAGCAAAATTATTTCCCAAAGTGATATTTTTTTACTGTATACTTTCTCAAATAATTGCAGCCTTGGTAAGCATAAGACACTTTTTCAAAAATCTTACAGACCCCCAAATTAGTAGTTTTGTCATGCTTTTAAACAGTTAAGTTGTTTAATTTGATTTTCAATTAAAAAACAAACAAACAAAAAAACCATAGTATTAATAATTGTCATAAGAGTCATAATTGGTGTTCAAATGTATAAATAAATAAAGTAATCCATAAAACTTTGAAGAAGTGTACAAATCTTCCAATCCAATCTTGAAAAAATCTTGAATCCCAACAGGAGATGACTTTAAACTTGATTCCGCACATACTCTGTGCGATACTTGCATGGGACGATTCTATTGACTAAATATTCTTGCCCGGGTCTGAGAGGGCACTGGTGGCTGCAGTAGACGGCACTGGTGGTTATGAGCAGCATATAATCTAATTTGTTTCTGATAGTGGTCCATTAACTGCAAAGCCTCTGATCGTACCGTATTGGCTCTCTGCTGCATTATAGTGCAGTCAAGGCCAGTCCCTTCACTAATGGAGATGCGACTCTTTTGCTTCCAGTGGAGCCAGGCAAGCTCGCAAATGGCACGCATAAATCATGCATCCCACACCGCAAAGCACCTGTTAATAATGGACCTGTTAAAAATGCATGTGGTGAGGTACGGCCCATCCTCCGGGCGCATGCGGAGGGAATGGGAGGTTGAGCAGGGTAAAAAAGCAAATAGGTACGTTCCTCTCTCGCTTTCATCGGCTGAACTGCCGTAAGTGATGAATAAATGTCTCGTCCTTTCAAAGCAGTGGCTTAAAAGGCTGTTGGGATGCATAAACAGCAGTGAAGCTGTCATTCATTTACTTCTCCCGACAGCAAATGACACGACAGGCCACGGCCGTGTGTTATTGTATCTCACGCCTGAACAGAGTGATACTAAGTGAGTCATTTAGACTTCTGCTTCATCTAGGCAGCGCGAGGGGGCGGCTCCCTCGCTGACCATTAAAGTCAGCACATCAATTGCGAATAATGAGTAAGACTAACATGAGGGCTGTAATAGCAGATCCCTGGGTCCCAGGCCTGTGTGAGTAGTGTATCGGCGTGGAGGGTTCATAATCAGCAGTAATGCAGAAAGGTGAGGAGGTCCAACCAAGGGGATTCAAACCCGTTTTTTTTTTCTTGTTTTTTTTACTTGTATTTCTCTAATATAATTCTTAAAAGTAATAATTATATGCTTTTTTATAAATTCTACTACATTAATGAATAAACTATAACAGTCATTGAATTATAAAGGAATAAAAAGAAATATAATTTATTTAATATTCATAATTATGTATGATAATGACTAATACTTATATTAATATTAGTAGTAGTATTTTTTTTTGGAATAATTATGCCTTTTATAAGTTATGCATAATATCATTAAAAAGAAAACTATAAAATTAAGGAATTATTGAAAAGATATTGTGTGAAAATATTATTATTCCTTGGGAATACTTGAATGCATTTTATAAATAATGCACAGAATCAGAAAATAAAATGCTAAAAATCATGGAAATAAAATCATGTAAATAGTTTCTTGTTATAGTTTTATTCATGAAGACTTGCTCACATCTGCTTAAAAAGCAATGTCATAATGATTTGGATGTAACATCTGCTACACAGCTGCAAGGACAAGCGTGCACTTTTCTTTCTTTCTGTATAGGATCAGGCTTTTGAGCAACATTCTAATTCAGACATATTTATTCATGTGCCCAGTACAGTATGTTGACCAACTATTAGAGAATTGGGTCAGAAATGGAGCATGATCCCTCCCCCATATGTTTTTCCTGTGTTCACAGATAAAGTAATTGGATCTTAGCTTGACAGAAAACAAAACAAAAGAGAAAATTGGCAAGATATTTGTTTTGTTTCTAAAAACTGTCTCCATGGAACGATCTGCATCCATTTATTGTTGGTCTTTTTTTTTGTTTTTTGTTTTCTGATGCCTGATTAAAAAAAAAGATCCCTGAAAAAAAAAATCGAAATCTTGTTTAACCCCCAAGCAGCACATCAAAGGAGTATATGAGAGAATTGTACATGAAAGAGAAATTGGCTCTAAAAAGCAATGAGAGGGTTTTGGATGGCTGTCATTTTTGTTCAGTCTTGAACAGCACAGGCAGAGTTATCAGAACGGCCACAGACTAGACATGCATTATGTAGTCTATGAAATTCAGCCCATTGTTTATGCATTAGTCAACAAGTTTCTATTTAGCAGGGTTGTGTTCCATTCAGAAGCCAATGCAAAGTGCCTTTTAAATTTCAATCTAATTCTGGAATTTGAATTGAGGTGACAAACATGATGCAGAATTACAGTTTGAATTTGATTTTGAAGTTGAACTTTAAACTTTGCTAAAGCGTTTTAGGGGGAAAAGAAGTTTGGAGGTTTATAGGTTGGTTAATTGATGGATAGATGGATGATGGGGAAACAGATGGATGGGTTGTTAGATGGATAGACAGGCTGATAGATAGATAGATAGATAGATAGATAGATAGATAGATAGGGAGGGAGGAATGTTTTATGGATGGTAGCCAGAAAATGAGGCAGAATAGAGAATGTATGGTTCGACAAAGAAAAATGGATGTATGGATGAATGGCTAAATGGATAGACATGCTGATGGATATGTAAATGATGGATGGATGGATGGATGAGCATATGGATGGATTGTTAGATGGATATATGGACAGGTGGTTAAATGGATGGAGGGAGGGAGGAATGTTTGTTGAATCGATGATGGATGGATTGATGGAGGAAAGGGTGGATAGATGGATGGATGGATGGTAGACAGAAAAAAGACAGAACGGTGGGTAGATGGATGGATGAGTGGGTGGGTGGATGGATAGATAAGTGGATAGATGGATTGTTAGGCAGATAAGAGATGGATAGATGGAGGGAGGGTGTTGGATGGATGGATGGATAACTTTATGGATAACAAAGAATAGCTTTATGGAAGGATGGTTAAATGGATAGACAGATGGATGGATGATTAGATGGATAGACAGACAGAAAATGGAAGGAAAGTTTGATAGATCTATTAGTGCTAAGATGGACAGACAGAGAGACAGACAGACAAATACATGGTGAATGGACGGATGAAAGAGTTTCACGCTTTGTCATTTTGTGTTTGTAATGAGCACTTATAGTTAGGTTATGAACCTTTATGAAACTCCACCACCAATTTAGAAGTGCTGAGTTAAAATAAACCCTATGTAAAGTACAATTGGACTAAAACAACAAATGATGTGCTGGGCTTAAAGCTACATGTGGGCTGCTTTATTCTGTCTGGCACATCTGAAGCCAGCAGCATGTGCTTATAGCAGATTAATCATGAGAGAGCACGGCCCAGACCCCTTCAAACATCAGCAACGCTTCTTTTTAATGTTATTTGTAGCTGCATATACGTCTAATAGTTGTCTTATGTAATCGCCAAAGTGTCAGCATGCCTCAGCAGTTAGCCTTGGGTCCTCGCCGTCATCCAGTGGCACAAATCTAATTCTGACAGGAGGAGGGAACGCTGCCTAGTGGGAATTATTACACCTCACTGGTGTGGCTGCTCCTCGTCCTGAGAGCTTAGTCAGGCTATCCTCATATGAGGAAAAACAAAAACAACCATAACACACAGACCTGATATGACCTGCACTCGACATCTAAATCCTAATCCTTTTTGCTGGGATTGTGCAGTATGCATTATTTAGTGCTACAGGGTCATTTAATCAGTATGAGTCTCACTTCAAGCTTCAGTGGGTGGCAAAATGTAACCGTTCATGGTTCTGTAAAAAAAAACGGTAGGTGAAAACCGTGGCATTAGCAGAAATAAATACAGTGGAGGAAAAATACAAAAGGGAAGCTGTTTATGAGGGAAAAGTTTTCCTTTTTAAAATAAAGAAACAGAATAAATATTTCAGAATACATGCTTTCATTTGTTGGCAACAGTCAGGGAAACTTTCTGTGCGTCCATATGTGGTTTGATCATCTAGTGATATAACAAGTCTTTACATGCCAATATTCCTGCACATGACAGCAAACACAGCATGAGACTTTGTCTGATTTACAAACAAATGACTGAGTTGCAAATTATGAACCAGGTTTAGTTTGTCTAATTGAAAATAATACTTTTTTTTTTAAGCTAACAATTACATGAACAAAGTGATCGCAGTAATCTAGTAATACCCAAATCAAATACTTGTATGCCTTTTATTAATGATGCACAATATATTAAAGAGACAAATGAACTAAAATAAAATTATAGCAATCATGGAATTTTTTAATAATAAATAATTAAAATATATTTTAGCATTATTATTGGGATGAATTTAATGATAGTTTGTATTCTAAATTATTATTATTTTTTTAAAATATATTGATGTTATCCTAGTTGATGGTGATTCATTTGGCTCCTAAAGGTTTCATTTGATGAGCAAATGGCTCTCTAGTCATTATTTCTTTTTCTTTTTTTTTTCTTGAAACCCTGTCTAAGATATGCAGTACAGTGTCTGAATATTTTCATTGCTCTCAACTCAGGAAAGCAATAAATTGTTTCTTAATGAAATGAAATTTTCTTTCAGAAATCATTTATCAACCGCTAATTGCAAAAGCTTGCATTATCAAAAGCTAGTCAATTGTTTTTTTTTTTAAGGAATTATTGAAGTCTCACATGTGGTGTGTTTTTCAGCAGCTGGAAAGAGACAAAATTAGTAGCTGAAGGGCTGCAAAACCATTTGAATGGTTCTGTTAATTTTAGCGGTGTGAGCAAGAGGCTTCGAATTCCCCAGCGCTTTGTCTGTTCTCTCTCTTGCTTTGTAGTTTTAGAGTTTAGGGTGATTGCAATTTAGCTCCAATTGTTACCTCAGCTCTGGTCCAGAATGTAGGATTTAATTTTAGGCTTTGCCCAATTGCTGAATTACAAGTCATGTCAAGTGTGCTTAATCAATGGATATTTTTCTCTTTTTTTCCCCCCCGTTATTTTTCTTTTCTACACTCTCGGGGGAAAATAGTCTAAACTGTTGCATAGCAATAATGCCAAGATTGGCATAAAAACATATTTTGGATGTGATTACTTTGCAGTATTCATGTCACCATTATAATCGTTAATGCATTTACTGTAAGTTTTGCTTCTGAAGTTGTCATTTATTGTGATAAATGTAATTGTCATAGTGGACAGTGTTAGGATCATAAACGCTAATATTAGGGATATGAGCAAATGCACAAACATAACATCACTGAATTACAAACAATACTTCATAATTCATTACATTCAGATTACCCAACTTTTTAATGAGACTACTTAATGAGATTTTCAATGCATTTTAAATGTATTTGTACACTATTTCTACAATGTGTAAATATTGATACAGAACAACTTAATGATATAAATGCCACAAAATGTATAACAATTTCACAAATAGTATTTATTTTTATTTTTTTGAAATTTTTTAAATGTATTTACACACACACACACACACACACACACACACACACACACGCACACACACACACACACACTTAATATATAAACAAAAAAATTCTTGAATATACTGTAAACGTATGTGTGTATTTATTTGTACATAATATATGTTTGTGTAATGTATATTTATTATGTAAACAAAAACTTTTATTTTGGATGCGATTTATCCCAATTCATTGTTTGACAGCACCAATATAAACTATTTTAAGTGATTGGCAAATACAAAGTAACTTTATTGCCAATGACTGCTGCTCAGTTTTGTTGTTGGAAAAAGCAGCTGTCATTTTGATAACTCACACATCATTTTAAATGGCATGATGATGGGTAGATGATACTCTTCTGGTTTTGAATCAACTGATCTCCTGAAGACTGAACTAGACTGTTCAGATGCACACATGCCAGACCTTTCTGTATCTGGATCTCAGTTGAACCAGCTGTAATTGTGCAGGTGAGTGAACACTCACTAAACTGGGACATAACAGCAAAGAGGAAGTTGGCAGGAGTGTCTGTGGAAAAATTCACAGATGTATAACTGGGATTGTTCACTGTCCATTCAGTATGTTAATCAGCCATGGTCCCTCTGTCCTCTTCATTCTGTCCTGTCAGCCATAAGGACTGACTGCAATGGTCAATTACTCACTTTTGTTACAAAAAAAAGATCAAATTACCTGTTAATTGAATGTTATTAACTCAATGTTGGCAGGGCTTAGAAGCCTGCCAAAACCCTGTAGTGAAAATCAAGTTGTTGTTTTTTTTATATTGTTTATTTGTCTGTGTTTTCATTTTCATTTAGGCAAACCATGTACAAATCCATTAATCAACACCATTGCTGAGTATTTCTCCTTAAAACTGCAGTCTCCACTGGCAGTGCTAGAAACGCGATTTGAAACAACCCACAGTTTGCTACGTCACAAAATTCAATAACCAAACACGTCAAGCGATAGATTCCTATCATAAGCATATCCCTCTCTCCATTTATAGAAATGCACTGAGATCATAAATAGAGATTGCATGCAAGATACCAATAGGATTGGCAGCACAAAACAAAAAAAAAACAAAAAAAAAAAAACCATGAAGCCGTGGTTTAACATGAATTTAGAACCTCTAACTTGAATAATAACCCACGGCAACAGTATAAAAGAAGCCTGGAGTCAGACCCACCTCTCCCGCAACGGCGTCCACACACATTGGTCGCGGGCGCAAATAAAAAAATAAAACTTGACTGCATTTGAGTATTCAAGGCATTTTGATGACACAACATCACAACAAGTAACTTCAACGAAAGTTACAGTATCCCCTGTAGTTGTCCGCTAGTAAAATCCATAGACTATAAAAACATGGAAGTAGTGTCCATGACATCACGGTTTCCGAAGAGCGTTTTTGAAGCTCAAAGTTGGCGGAGCCAGCTGTTGCCATCTTGGCAGTGCGTTCACTTCTGGACAATTGAAAATGGTCAAAGAGGCAGCAACTGGTACTTTAAACCACATCCACCTAGCTCAACGGTGGTGACAGCAGTGGCAATCCACCTGTCACTCAAGTGGCCACGCCCTTAATTATGCAGAACTTTTGGCTTAATATAATTTAAATGGATGAGTTATCCAAAAAAAAAAAAACTCACCGTTGTCATGAAGGGCAAAATGATCTATATACACCAAAACCACTTTTTGTACCAGGCTTTTCTGCTTTAAAGTTGGGCATTTTAACATGGGGAGTCTATGGGAGCCTGCCTCTAGCGGCCAGTCGATGAGTTGTAGTCTTATTCACTTTCCAGTTGGTTTCACAAAAGAGACCGGAAGGTTGCCGCTTGGAAAAAAACATAGTTTTATCAGTCTTTATACATGGATCAGGAGGCCCTGGCTGGTGTGGAGGCATGGTTAATTTGCATATTCATAGATCTGCGTATAGTAAATAGACAAAGGTGTAGCGTTACATTAAAGCTATTTTAAGCTGTGAGAAAATGATTTTCAAAAAAACATTTAAATATGTAATTTTGTTGATCAAAGATGAGTTTTAAGGGATACACATTTTTGACTACAGGGGAATTTAACAATACTATTTAGATTATGTAATTTATAGTTTCCAAGAATAAAGAACATAATAATAATAATAATAATAATGCTTATATGAAATCTACATTGTATAATAATATATGTTTTTATTATTCATAAAGAAGTATCAAACTGTAAAATTCTATATTTATTTTCCCATTATATTTTCCAAGAATAAATATGCCACACTGCTATTTGTTTTGAACTTGTATTCATAAAATGAACACTTTTGTCATATTGTCTTCAGAGACTCACCATTGCATGGTGTTGTTCATTGCCTTGTGTTGTTTATTCAAAATTATCTTTGAGGTTTTTGATATACTTTTCTGTTAAAAATCATTATTCATTTTGCCATTTTTCATGCCTTTTCCCAATTATAGTATTTGGCTTCATGTACATGATGTGTTTAATTCTGTGTGCATGAGAGAATGTGTGAATGAGACACTGAAAGCAAAGAGAGTGGCATCAGTAGCCATTTTCCGTATTCTCTGCAGCTTTGAGTTCTTCTGAGCATTTATACGGAACGTTGCAATGCAATGTACCTTTTTGTGCCACAGCACACAGGTCTAGTCGAAACCTCATCTCTCGCTCTCTCTCTTCCCTAGAATGCATGCTGGGATGGAATGATGAATTAGACGGCACCTATATAACTACACCTGCTCACCCGCTCCATACATCACAGCTTTCTGGTGCACTTACAGGAAGCGTCTTATCTGCCTCCCATGTACTTCTCTCTCCCATAAAGTATTCCTCCACTGCTCTGCATAGCTGCCCACTCACCTCTTCCCCATTGATTTTTTTTAGGCTGTGTTCACCTGCCTCAGAGTGCCGGAGTAATGCGTTGATTCAGCAGCACTCTCCGAGTGGAAAGGCCATGGGGTATCTATGGCAACAGCGAAGCCAAAGCTCTTCATAACAGTGACAATTTTCTTCAGCTTTAGTTCCTCCTCCGGCTCTCCGTGTCTCTTCCTCGTGTCTTTCCACGTCTCATCCAGTATGTCAGCCGGCTCTCCTTTTGCCGCAACATTCTCAGTATCCTGAAACTTAATGGGCTCATTATATGCCAGGCTACCTGTTGCTGTCAGCTCACAAAACCCACCGCCATCATTAAGATCAAACGTCTGTTCCACCTGGAGGGGTCACAATGCAGAACATTTAAGAAGGTAAAAGAGGGTTTGATGAGAAAACCCTCCCATGCTCGTTTGCCTTCAAGCGGAATTCAGATGGCCGGTGGTCGAGGCATAATAGCTTATGTAGTGGATGTGAAAAGTCTGTTAAAAAGGTGTAATTAGATCTTTTAGGGGTCCCGAGAGATGGACAAGATAATGGAACCCAAAATTTGGTATCTCCTCCCCATTATGGGCACGCTTTATGAGGTATATATCCATTAAAGACATGAATCTACCTGTAAGTGATCAAATGGAGAAAGATTAGAGCTCTTATGTGACGTAGCACCTGCTCACTGATCCATTTAGTCAGACCAGTTACACCAGTAAAAAGTCGAGGAATCTAATAGAAATGTATGATTCGCTTGATCTTCCTGACTCCAGGAGCCATTACAAGAAAGTAGCTTGTTAGATATTTATCACATTTCACAACACAGAGCAAAAGATCTTTGGCTAAAAGGCATCTTTCTGAAGGCAAAATCCATTTGAGATGTTGAGCGCTCAGGTTATAGTATCCACACGCTGTTGATTTTTCACCGAGTTTAAACTCATTATGCTTCCCGAGGGGAGCTCGGAGCACTGCGCGCTTGATAAATTTAGCCTCTTCTCCAAGGCTTTTCTCTCCATCTCCAACGCACAGCTCTGGCAGGTGGAGGGAAAACGCGCAAAGTTCTGGGGCCGAGCAGTATTTCCTGCCCTGCGTTGTCAGGAAATGAGCAAGAGATCTTTTTTTACATCAAAGAAGATAGATCACTTTGGCTTGGTAACCCAACCTGATCAGGCTAGTATCCCGGGTGGGTCGGAATACAAATGAAGCAGTCGCAACAAGCAGAGATGGTTTACCTCTGGCCCGCAAGGACAGAATGCGATTTCGTTATGTTTTTTTTTTTTTTTTTTTTGAAAGCCTGTGGAGAATTCGGGAACCAGACGTATCTGCTTGACCTTGCATCGGCTCTGCTGCGCTTCCTGTCGCATTTTGTCTGGAGATGTATTCATCAAATGTGAAAATGAGCTGAACTCCTCCCACTGTCCGGTCACTATGCTGACGTATTGACATGTTGATATCGGCTGGGTTGTGCACGCAGCTGATACGGGCGGCAAACACTAATTGATCAGCTACTACAGGAGGGTCAGGGAAATCTAGAGGTGCCAGAGCAACAAGCTCTCTTATTACTCATTACTCTTATGACCAGGTCAGGGTAATTTAGCTCTGAAAACATGACAAAACACAACAGGTGCAAGATTCCAGGTGCACGTATAGGCTGAGCAGTAAATACAGAGAGGTTGGATGTCACTCCAGAAGAGTAAAACATTCATGAATCAAATTACTCCGCTTGAGGTGATTGCAGAAGGTTTGGTGTACTGCAGTTAAACCAACTTGACTACAGTAATTTGATTCATCAATGTATTTGTCTCATCTGCTTTAATAGTTTTTATCTATTAAAAAAATATATTTATTTAAAAACGGTTTCAGAGCAATTTTTTAATAATTAATTTTTTATAGTTACAATGATAATTAAGTAGAAGCAGTTATGTTTATTTCTAAATAGTATGAAAATGTTACACAAATAAAATTAAACATTACACAATGTAAGTAATGTTTTATATAATAATTTGATATTTAATAATATTACATATGTTTAGAGCAGTTACTTTTATAAAAACTTTATTTTTATATATTTAATACTACTACTAAATTAATGTACTTCATGAATCAAATCATTTTAGTCTACAATATTTTATTTTTATAAATATTATGTTTTATATAACAACAGCAATAACTATAATATATATATATATATATATATATATATATATATATATATATATATATATATATATAGTTTTAGAATTATTATTCAGTTTTGTAAATTGTATATAATATTATAGAATAACAATAATAACGAATGTACTTTTATTAAAGTATTTTATGAAATTATCTTGTATATGTAAAAGTTGTATACATTTCAGAACAATTATTTTTTAAATACTTTGATTAAATATATGTAAATAATAATAATTATATTATTTAATAATTGCAATAAATTATATATATACATATATCATGCATGGTGAGGATTGCTATTTCAGCACCATGGACAGGTCCAGATAGATGCAGCCCAACTGTGCTGTTTTGCTGGTGCCAGGAGCCTGCTAGGAGCCAGTTGACCCCTTTGTGACAGCATAAACAAGATTTAGTAGGAGCTCAATATATGCCTTGCCGCCTGAGTCTCTCCACCAGCCTGATATAATTAAAAAAAGTCTGTCTGTGTGCTGAAAGATCCATGCTTTTTCAAATAACTTGGTTGTAAGCGAGTCTTATTCTCCTACAATTGCATTTGACTTTCTGATCAGCACTGCTATTAGAGGCTGCCCCATTATAATTTATTATAATGGTTAATGGCATGCTCTGGCAGAATGATAGGTTTTACTATACCTTTTGTGAAATTCTTTAATTTTGCATCAAATAATTTTTGAAGGAATAGTACTTGCTTTTTTTCTCAGTTATTTTTGACATACTGTATATAATCGTTAAATAAGGCATGTTGAGTGAATATCATCATTGGGTTTGCAGCTGATTCAGTTTCAATGTTTAGCCAAGGGGGCTGAGAGCTGCGCTTCAAAAACCCGTTTATGGTCGCAAAGGACGCTTTTAATTTCAGAACCAACTCTCTTCTCTCCCAGATTCATTACAGTTTGATGATATCAAATGATTGCCCCCAGCTCCAAAAACAATAGGCCGCTGACTCCCCTTGGCATCAGATCCAAATCTGATGTCTCACTCTTGCAGAAATCAATATGAGTCACTTTGCTGGAACATATCTGACTCTTAACCATATTCTTTTCAACAAGAAAGATGCTTTCGGGTTTCATTCAGAGTTACCGTGAAAGGCACTGAGTGGAAAACCATTCCAGAAAAGCTTAAATTTGGCTCAGGATTCATTTGCACTTCTTTTACAACCTACTTGTCTAACAATCACAGTCACCGACCCCTGATACAGAAAGCCACTTTAGCTTTCGCACAGGTGTAAATACAGATCACATCTGGTCTCCTATCTGACTTTCTAGGGCAAATAAACAACACTGTTGCAATTTTTGGCTGCCTATGCCTACCCTATCTCTGCCAGCCTGTCTCTTATTGCTTTCATACATTTTAATAAGATGCCAGTGCTGTGTTTTCCCCGTGTTAAATGTGGCAGATCCTCTTTCTGTCTTATCATTTTCTTATTTAAATCTGACATGGCTGAATGCGCAACACTTTACGGCAAGGCAACAGTTTTTAAGGTGATTTATCACACAGCAAAAGCAAACTCAGCCAAAGGCAGGTGAGGACAACAAAACAAAAGACAAGACAATAGGCAGGTTCGAATGGAGGAGATTTCTTTCATTCAGCACTAAGTCCACTGTTTTTCAGTCGGCAAGTACAATATGATTTGATTGCTGAATATTCAGCTACCATTTTTTTAAATGGCTCCCAGCTTTTTGCTGTTGATGCACCAAGAGGATTTGGAAGGATATTTAGTTATGAGGTGACTACCATCCCCCACCCAATTCATCCTCAAACAACCCTAGAAACACACGGGACAGGCTTTATGCAGTGCTGGAAGCAAGCAGTAATCACAAATGGAAGCATTATCATTTTGATTAATGCAGCAATGGATTACAACTTGCCCCTTTCACTAATCACACAGGCTGGGTACCCACCGTGCCTTTGCCCCAGGCCTGTCATCCACTGTACCCATTAGAGAGTGACAGGTTCAGCCCATCTCCAAGAACCCATTGTTCATTCTTTGATTCTTTTTCATTTATTTTCTACTTCTTACTTTCTTTTGTTATATGTATACACACACACACACACACAATTTGGGCTTTAGATTTACTTTAACATGTATAGAAATATGTTTCCAATAAATGCTTTTCTTTTGAACTTTCTGTTAATTAAATAATCTAGATAGAATGCATCAAGGCTTCCACAAAAAAAAAAAAAAAAAAAATATTAAGCAGCACAACGGTTTTTAACATTCACAATAAGAAATGTCACTTGAGCAGCAAATCTGCATATTATAATTATTGCTAAAGGATTGCGTGGCATTGAAGACCGGATAAAAATTTAGCTTTGCATTAAATGAATGTCTTATATTTTGCAATGTTTTAAAATAGAAAACATTTCTTTTATATTGTAATAATTTTTCACAATATTACTGTATTTTACTGTATAAATGCAGCCTTGGTGAGCATAAGAAACTTCTTTAAAAAAAACTGGTACTGATACTCATCATTTTCTGATGGGATATTATGCGTTAAGTTTATGATCATTTCCTTTTAACCTTAAAACACAACATTAGAAATGAAATTAAATGAAATAAAATAAAGAAAAATATGCCAATGGTAGGCTAAAAAGTAATGAAAAAGAAAAAAGACAAAACAGAAGTAAAAAATGAATTCTATAAAAACCCTGTTTACAGCAGATACACAGTACCACCTGTGAGCTACCACATTTAGCCTTTGCTCAGCAGTAGGTATGGTTACACAGCACCCATTAATTTGTGGTGATGGTTATTTATAACTTGCCACCCTTTACTCCCTCCTGCTGAAAGGAAGTGTACTCACAGAGGGAGGAAGAAGATGTAGACGAGCACAAGTGAGAGAGGCAGCCTCTGCAGTGACCCCTGGGTGCCGGGAGCAGGGCCGCTTCTCAAAGCCCGCCAGAGGCGCATCAGTTATTACACCAGCGTCTGCCTGGCATGCCACACTACACTCGGGGCAATGCCGGCGCATGCTGTAGCCTCTCATCTGAAGCCTTCCTGCGTCTCCCCAAACATCTGGTTGCATGTTTGTCCTACATCACGCCTGGAAAATGAACAATTTGCTTGCCGGCGGCTGCCTTTGAGTGACAGCAAATGCAACATATGGGAGTGTCAGGAATGGAAGAGAAACCTCACAAGCCTATTTAATGCGCTTGGTACTGTACAGGAACCCAGCAGAGATGTCTTTTTGAAAGACAGGTCTGACTGTTAGCATTAAGTTATCATCTACGATAATTGTGGTGGTTGATTATAGTATGTGTCATTACGGCCAATGCGCTTTAAAGTGAGATTTGTAGATTGGGCCTTTTTGTCTGTGGGTTTGAATCCTCCTGCTGATGAGTGTTAGTGCTGTAATTGACATTGTTTGGAGCTCTTAGCAGATATTAGAAGCTGAGGTGGTAAGCTTTCATCATGCTTCTGTTGAAATGTAGCTTTTAGTTGCAGTAGGTGGAATGAATCACTGCAGAGGTCAAGCCAGTGATCCACTTTTAATGACTGCAGTGTATTAATGTGAAAAGTGCATTAAAAACATTCAAAGGCTCGTCCAGTGCAAAATTGAGCATGTCAATTAACACATTTATGAAAGGATATGAGCTGGAATGACACGGAGCAAGATTAGCAAGGACAATTCTTGCCTTTGTGAATTTTAAATTAAAGGTGGAAACGTTGAGAGAGAATTTCAGTCGTTATGTGATAAGATGTTACAGATTATACTTTTTACGATGATACTGCAAGTTATTTTTCAAAGAATACATTTCTTTCAGAAGATGGCTGTTCCCATAAGGTAGGTGGCCGGAACCAATTCCTGATGTGCAGGATATGGTGTGTCTCAGTAAATTGAATGATTTGCCCTGCCTGTTCAGTTTCCCTAGGACCCCAGGGAGTAGAAAACGTGTCAACATTTGCATATGGCATGGGTTAGCGGCATGCTAAGCTTATACACTGAGCCGTTAGCTAGCAAAACCTTACAAAAAATAAAAATAAAAGTTTTCAGTCATGCCTTTGGTTATATACTTTTGTATGTAGTAATACCTTATTTGGAAAGCCACGAATAATGGCTTCCAAAATGAATACCGTATTTCTCGGACTATAAGTCGCACCTGAGTATAAGTCGCATCAGTCCAAAAATACATCATGAGGAAAAAAACATATATAAGTCGCACTGGACTATAAGTCACATTTATTTAGAACCAAGAATCAAGAGAAAACATTACCGTATACAGCCGCGAGAGGGCGCTCTGCCCTCTCGCGGTTGTAGACGGTAGTGTTTACTGTTAGTTCATTTCTCTTGGTTCATGTCAAATTAATTTTGATAAATAAGTCGCACCTGACTATAAGTCGCAGGACCAGCCAAACTATGAAAAAAAGTGCGACTTATAGTCCGGAAAATACGGTAACTGATAACGAATAATTCTGCCCGAATATTCGGCTGAGGGTGAGCACAGTCTGGTGCTTACTAGATTCACAGGTGAGCCAGAGGATCAGAGCAATATTTTACACAAACCTCTGAATTCACTCAATGAGTGTGTGAAGTGAATGAAGTAAACTTTATGAATGAAAAGAGCGCAAATTAAACACTGCATTGCTGTTGCCACGCCGTTCATCTCGCAGAAATCAGAGCTTGGCAAGAGCAGGGCTGATATTACCTAAAATATCACATCATACACGTTCTACTATTTAAACCTTATAGGCAATGGTATGATACACGAATGAATAAGCACAGCGCGATTGCCAATTAAATAGCCGTGTTGCCGTCTCTGCATGTCTCCGTCTCTCAAAAACCAAACGAGCTCTCTGTTTGAAAATAAATTATATAAAAAAAATTATATATATATTGAAGCAATGTAAAAAATATATGCCACTTCTGGTCTATTTAACGCCTCTTTGCTGAATAAAGGAATTTGTTTCTGACAAAAATAAATAAATAAATTAAATGTAAATTATTTTGTAGGATTTCTAATCAGGCACTAAATAAAAGATTGCCCATTAAAAATGCTTACAGCCACTGGAATGCTTTGGGGTCCCAGGGAGACTTTTCAACTGGCGGGCTGAATTGTTCATGACGGCGACATCAATTTTATATTTAACTCCCTCAAAGGGATATTGAGGACATTAGTGCAGTACATTGCCTCTGATCAAGTGATTCAGAGCATGCTGTGGCATGTGTGGAGCCTGCCCAGCTGTGACGCTGCAATCGCACGATTTGGATAGTTGGGGTCTTCCTACTGGAGACACATCCCACAGCACGGGCGCACGGTCACTTATATTCTTAATACAGCAGCTGCACTGTTGTCAGATTGCATCACAAAATGTTTCAAGTGTGTTTTCGACGAGGTCTAGAGTGATTAAATGTAAAATGTTGCTGCACAAACTAGGAAAGAGAATATTAAATGTGGAACTCTAAAACATTTTTCATTGGATATGAGCGTGAACCTTAAGTTTTCATGAGTTTAGAAAAAAAGTATTTGTTTGGTTTCCCGCCGTAAGACAGAGCTAAAGTTGAAAGTTATGTCAAGCAAAGCGGATAAATAGAGGAAATCTGGTCTCTGAAAATTAAATTATGATATGGTGATGCATTTTTTATTGTAAAATTATTCAAATTGTTATATTTTATTTATTTTTCAAGATTGTTTGCCTTATGAGAGATGGGGATAGATCAAAAGGAGTCTTTCAGAGTAGGCTCTCAAGGGGACTTTCAAGTAAGTGCTTGCTTATAGGGTTTCATTACACTGCAAGGGAGGGTCAGTTGTCTATTACGATATAGACATAGACCTGTCTGCTGAAACACTGACATATTCCCAAGAGACCCATTAGTAAAATCCCATTTATGTGAGTAGGAGAGACCATAGAGTGTTGTAAGAGTAAGTTGTAAAACTATCAGTTTAACCAATTAGAAATGAGTTACAGGAGTGAAATCTGAGTCGTTTGGCCATTGGGTAAAAAGCAAAATAAATTTCAAAGGAAAATATAATTGGGTGCCTGTCTAATAATTTGATCTGTGATCATGCAAACAGATGCTAAATGACAGAATGGCGTCATCTGAATCAGCTGATTCTTAAATTTCTGTTATTTCTGGTATTACATTTCTAATTAAAAAGTTACAAGACTTTTTTTTCTGTTATAGTTATCTCACAGCGTAATCTCTTGATAGATATTTCACCTGAGCATCTCATGGTCAGCATTCTTCTCAGTAATATTATAATAGATCAAAACCACAAGTTACCTATGAGACCAAACTGCCATCATGGTTTTTCAACAGATGCACTTGGGAAGGATTTTCAATGTCCCTTTAAAAATATCCCTAGCAAGAGCGTTGCAGTTCCTTTCGCAGCCGCAAGGGGCGTCTTTGCTCCACTTTTGGGGCGCTCTCCCATTCAGCTCCTCTCCGTACTAACGGCAAGTGGAGATATCGGCATTTTATCAACCCGCGAACCCACATCCGTGAGGAACGAGGGTAAAAAAAACCCCATCTCTAGTCTTTTAGCTTCATTGCGACACCTAAAGAACTGCACCGGGATGTGCTTTTTTTCTGATGAGACGACGGATTGTGGATTAACATCAGTCTTAAAACTGCATTAGGGAAATCGTATGCTGTTTTACTCTGCGAATTAGTTGGACAGAATCGTGTCGCTGTCACAAATGTTTCTTGCTTGAGCTTTTCCTTCGTTTGGATTGTATTTTTCCCTCCTCCTGCCATCATTAGTGGGAGACACACTCTGGAAATGTAGGAAATGGCAAAGAGTATTGGAAACAGCTTCATGGTAATTATGTGGATCATTTTATATATCTCGCGAGCTTCTTGCGTTGTTTGTTTGTAAACGAGACTGTCGTGTTTTGTTCATTGTATCATTTAAACTGTAACAGGAAAGAAGAGCGAAAATACGACATTAGCACAGTAAACTTGTGCATTTGACTGGACTCCATGGCTTAAATGAAATGTGAAAATGTCCAGAAAATGAGCTTTGAGCGTTGCCTTTAATAGAGTCGCCGAGAACATGGGAAAGAAATAAACTGAGATGTGACGTGCTGTAACTTAAATAAGCATTTAATAGAATCTGCAAGCCTTAAAGATCCATCATCAAGAGTCAGATGTATTTAAAGTGTACACTAATGTGCTCACCCCTCAACTTGAATGAGAATGATTCTGTTTTGATTGAGGTGATTCTTATTTTACCCCCCTTAATTATAATTAATCCGACAAATTAGTCGGGATCATATTAACTGACTGATCGAGGTCTTGAAGGAAGCTCTGACTCGAGACAGCTTTGACGTCTGTGTTGTGCATCGCTTAACTGGGATTGCTTTTTTCCTTTCGAGGCAAATCATACAGAGTGACGGAATGGCATTTTTGAGTCCTATCACTTTGCATTAATGCTGGACGGTCGAGAGTGGATGGTGCTGTCAGTGGGCAACTTGTGCGGATTTCATATGGCGTAGTGATAGAAATGCCGGCGTGATGATCAAGCAAACTTGATATTCATGGTCGACGCGATTGCATTCGTAAAAAAAAAAAAAAAAAAAACCTCTTTCGACGCTTAGATGTTTGCTGCTTTTTTGGCTTAAAAATATTTATACATTTTAAAAGATTAATAATTCACCTAAAAGGATAATAAATAATAATTTACTCTCCTTCATGATGTACCAAATACGTAGGACTTTTTCCCCCCCGTTAAACGCGAAATACAGTTTCAGTCATGATGACAGTCTAAGTCGCCATTCACTTTCATTGCGTCTTTTCTTCATGCTGTGAAAGTGAATGGTGACTGAGGGCTGTGATTCAGATAATCGTCTTTTCTGTACCAAGGAAGAAAGTCCTACGAGTTTGGAACAACGTGAGGTTGAGTATATGCTTAAAATGATATGATATTCGTTCCGTTTAGGCGGACTGTTCATTCTGTGTTAAATATCGAGATGACTTTGACATCCCAACGTCAAAAGCGGACAATTTAGTATTTTTTCCCCTCGACCAGCACTTCACGTTAAACTTGTCAGGTTTCTGGGCATTTTGGTTGGTTCGGTTAAGCTAAAAACCTCTTGAGGTAACGTTAAACGCGCGTCGTTTACCACTTCATAGGCCTATATGGAAAAACAACCCTAAAAATAAGACTAATGTAATCCGTATTGCCATACATGGTCATTTTGTCAAAAAACCAACCGTGTTGTGGAGGCTAGTTTCTCCTGTCTGCCTGTAGACCAGGTACCAAATGTGTACAGGGGAGGGAGCCAGTCCATAAATAATGGAGGCTTTGACTCTTCCTGCTAATGTTGCTTCACGGCTTCTGATAAATGAATACAGCCGCCTCCAAGGCCCATTTGTGTCTTCACACGAGCACGTGTTTTTTTTTTTTTTTTAATTCCATATAAAGACGCAGTATAAGCCTAACTAAAATATGTGGCTCTGAGGCTGCTTTGATTCAGTTTAATTAAAATGCAGCAACAGTGCAGCCTTAAACTTTGTTAATATCATAACAAAGTTTGTATATTATAGGCATATTTAATACTTGTACATATATATTTTTCAAATTAATGCCACGTTTCTATATATATATATATATTTTATTATAATATGCAGATGTGCCACTATTGCAGGGTAAAGATGGCAAATGTTTAAGTTGTTTTAAGCTTAGTTGCTGTCAAGATGCTTGATGTCAGCCTAAAGTTTACTCTGTGATTGGTTGGAAAGTCTTTCCATTTACGGAGTTGACATTAAACCTTTGTCGGTTACATTGGTGATTAATTACCAGGGCTCTGTTCTGCCTTCATTGATGCTCTTCATTATGTGATATGAGGATCGCTTCATAATCAGCAGGCAGAGCGTACATCACCGTTTGAAAGGGTGAAGGGGAAAATTATGAGTGTGTGTGTATGTGAATTCTGAGTGGTTGTCTTCATAATGTTTCTACATTTCACCACAGCCAGCTTGGAGGTGTGTTGGTTTACTGTCTGTTGAGTCTTGATCTACGTGTGAATTACCTGTTAGATTTTTTTCTTAAGGTATACATTATGTACCTAAAGATGGATATTAAAGGTCTGCTATTATAACGCTGTGATTTCCCACTGAGGTTTATAATCATCTGAGACTGAATTGCTTCTTTTTAGAGAATATCATAATTACTATTGTAAGTCTAGTTGTTTGGACAGAAGCCACCACCATAGTGAGAACTCTCTCCCCCTCTCTTTAAAAAGAGATGAAGCAAGATTGTATATGGCAGATAAAGTGACGACATTATAAGTAAAGTGACATTCAGCCAAGTATGGTGACCCATCCTCAGAATTTGTGCTCTGTATTTAACCCATCCAAAGTGCACACACACAGAGCAGTGAACATACACACAACCTGTGAACACACACCCGGAGCAGTGGGCAGCCATTTATGCTGCGGCGCCCGGGGGACAGTTGGGGGTTCGGTGCCTTGCTCAAGGGCACTAAGTCGTGGTATTGCCAGCCCAAGACTCAAACCCACAACCCTAGGGTTAGGACTTAGGAGTCAAACTCTCTAACCACTAGGCCACGACTTCCCTTATCAGGTCACACTGTTGTGTTTTGGTCAGATTTTCCTTATTTTCTTTTAAAGGTGCACCGAAAACAAGTACACTGTAGAAATTTATTAGAAAAAGTTTGTTTAAAGAATGTACACTATACTCGCATGAGATGAAGACCCATGATGATTACTGATGTTTATAAAAAATATTCAAATTAAAATGTATTCATATTTTTTATCATTTTAATGATAATAATAAACGCCAGATGGTAACAAATGTTACAATAAATGTTTAGCAATGATGTAACATCTCCTCGTCATAAATTACATAATGCAATGTATTATTTAATGTAAAATTTATAAAGGACTGTCAGGTATTTTGATCATATAATTTGTGTAGATATTGATAAATATATGTTTAAAACTGATTTTCCATGACCAGCTTTGTATTGCTCACTTTTGTTATTGGACACGTGTAGGACAAATAGAACAACATGCATGTAAAATAGTAAAATAGAATACTATTCACCCTTTCACCCCCAAATTTCTCCTTTTAAGTAGGTACAGTAGTTAAAGAGTTTGGAGTGCACATTCCAGCAGTTCAGACCATCTTATTCCACAATGATGTGTCTCAGATGCTTCCAAATACTGCTGAACTCTCAATCACATTGGCGCGCGTGGAATATTAATTCACTGATCGTGGGCCATTAAATGTGATTAAGGCAATGCGATTTGTCTTCCTGCATACATCCTTAATGTGGAGCATGGCACCCGTTGTCTCTTTACTCGGCTTTATTGTGCAGGCGAATGCCTTTGTTTGATTGTCTCTTGCTTGTTTTATTTTTTTCTACTGCAAGAAAACTATTATTTTGCTGTAATCATTTAGGCATAGCTGACAACGCTGTTTGCAGCAAGCTGGAGGGAAACGACAATGGTTGCCCTTTGAAGAATACGCAATGCTGTGTGTTTCACGTATCTGTGCTGTCAGGTTCAGGATTTGCCGTGCATTTGAAGAGGAAGGCATTAGGCCCACTACAGCCTGTTCACCTTTCATTACTGTAGGTCTTGATGCATCGCCACAATTCAGTGAACGAACTGTACATTCATCTGTCCAACATTGTATGCAGTAGATGTAAACTTGCGATCATTCAGTGCAGATTGGTTCAATTAATTAGTTAAAAACAGCTGTGAGATAATTTCACATGACATTTTCTACAGTCATAACGTTGAAGTCTAAGAATGAAAAAAGTAACGAGCAATTTAATGATCGCATAAAAATGAAAATCCCGTCTTTAGACTTCAGTTTATTTTCAAAACGCATATTTTTAATGAAACCTGAGAGCTTTTTGTCCAGGTAAACCGAACTTAATGTAGAAGATCCGGGAAGATTATGAAGTCATTGTAAAATTATGTTATTGCTTGCTTTATCTCGTAATTCTCTCCTATTATTGGACCCATTTCATTGAAAAATGTGGCAACCTTTTGAAATGGTTACGCACCCTTATGTTGTGTTCAAAACCCATGTTTATTGTCTTTGAAACGCAAATAAAGATATTTCAAATGAAGCAGAACTTTTTGAAGCAGTCTTTCCATTTGAAAGTTCCAAAAGTAAACACTTTACAAAATTTTGCTAAAGTAACCAGAACTAATAAAGTGGTTAATACAGGTCTTCTGACATAAAAACATTGATCAACACACATACTGTACATGGAACACATCAAATATGCTAAAGAAAGCTTAAACATGCTTGACACGCCAGAACGATCCTCATTGGTTCTTGTGCATCAAGCAAGATCCATTTTTTTTTTCATGAATCTCTTATTTCATTAAAACTATCTTAGTCTGTGGTCTGAAGAATGGGTTTTGGAACATCAAGAGCATGAGTAAATAATGATGGCAGAACTTTATTCTTAAAGGGACCGGTTTCTTAAAGGGCCACAGTTACATGTTGTACAACTATAAACAAATGTGCTTCACATTTTAGGACTATTGAAAGTACACTACATCAGACTCTCAAAACCACAGTCCTGAGAAGATCCATTTGCAATGTTCTGCTCATGACGTTGTTCCTCCTACAGGCTTTTTATTTTATTTTTATAGCAGATAGTAATCGTTAGTCACAATGCTTTGGGTTGCCATGTCTCTCTCCCTCATTCCCTTTTCAGGATACACTTGGTTTGATCCATTGAAAATGCAGCTTTCATCATGGATGAAGTGTTCTTCTGTTCTCCAGTGGTTAGCTCTGCGTTGTCCATGAGCCTTGACCTTTCTCTGTCTGTTTGTGTGCAAACTGGACGCCATTTTTTGGATCCCTTAGGATTATGGCCTTTTTTCCTCTGTGGTAAGACATTTTCTTAAAGGCAGTGGAAGTCAAGCACAGAGTGTTCTGAGTGTAGAAAGTGCCAGACAAAGTTAAACTGTCTAAATGGACTGGTGCGTTTGTTCCAGAGAAGAACACAGTTCTGAGAGGCAATTGGCTCCCACCCCCTGTCGTTATAGCAGTCAAAATTTCACTTCCCACCTCTCCATCGGCAGTGGAGTGTGAGGACGTGTGGATCGATGGGCGCCTTGTCGTTCTAAAGGTGTGATAGGTAGGCAGCCGTGTGTCCTCTCCCTCCATCTCTGCCAACTGAAGCCTGTGTTTACACTTGGACACCTGTCTACTTTTCACACTCGCTTCAGATAAAAGATTTAACATAGGCTGTCGAATGCTTGCCAAATTCAAGAACAAACCCTACATTTGCACAAATACTGCATGTGTTACCTTTAATTGTTCTACACTCCAAGGTTCCAAAAGGGGTTTTCCCAACAATGACCGAGAAGTTCCATTTTGGTTCACCCTAAAAGCTTTTGGTAATCATTTCAAAATAAAAATAGTTTTGCAACAATGCCATATAAGAACTATTTTGGGTTCCACAAAAACCTTTCAGTGAACCATTCTAAATCTAAAAAATTTTTCTGGTCCAAATTAATATTAGGTGACCTTAAAGGGGTCATATGATGCTGCTGAAAATAACATTATTTTGTGTTTTTTATATTTTCATAACCATCTCAGTAGCAGCAAAAGTGTTTTGCAATACAGTACGAACATAATAAATACATTAGCTCTCTATTGAGAGCTATGTTTTAAAAAATTTAAGTTCCTGGAAGCTATGTTTATAAACACTGCTTTATTACGAAT
Organism: Carassius auratus; assembly: GCF_003368295.1. NCBI lineage: Eukaryota > Metazoa > Chordata > Actinopteri > Cypriniformes > Cyprinidae > Carassius > Carassius auratus. Next base: position 2,074 of record NW_020524892.1, on the reverse strand, counting down.
TACATGGTGGAAAGACGATAAGCAAATGAAAAAAACTAATGCTATCGGTTTCCTGATATGCATTCATACAATTCATTAATTCATACATTCTTTCATATAATTTCTCTCGGTAGTTTGTCTCCCATCATGTTTTCACACATTTCAAATCATGATTCTCAAATTTAAAATGTTTAATGATTGAATTAAAATATTAAACGGGATAATTAAAATAACCAATTTTTATTAATACCTAGAGATGTGAAAAATTGATTAATTTGTTTATTTTAGCTTTGTCTATTTTGTGGTGTGTTCAATAGATGTTAAAGGTTTTTCATGAAACCTTTGATTAAGATCGTCATTCTTTTCTTTCTTTAAATCCTGGATTGGGTTCAGGTCAGGTCAAAACTCGATCAGTTCTTTCCCCACATGCCTTGAATGTGGAAAGCTTCATGATGTTTGTCTTTGCCACATGCTCTGCACGCTCTTTGACCAGAGGCTAATGTGACATTTCTGTGGGATGATCTAAATGTCCCACACGCAATGATCAGGCTAAATCTGTCAAGAGCTGTTTGTTGCAGATTCTCTTCAAAAGCTTGCATTTCACACTCCTCATATTAAGAATATTCATTGTTTCTTCCATGTTTACAGGCTTTGTTATTTCAATGTCTTCCTAATGAATCTCCAATTATGATGCTTATAACAACAAAGTGTAATTACATTTTCTCCACACACTCACTTGACTAGGTTGTGTACTGTAAAGGGAGGGTTTTCCAGGACTTGTTACTGTAGCTTGGAAAGCAGGTCATCTACTTTATACGCATTATACGAAATGTAATGCAATCTGCATATTTCATATGTTAATCCCACACATGCAGCATTCAGATTCATGATCCTGATGCCCTTGCAAATGTGCATGTGGGAGGAGCTGCTTGCTCAGAGACACCAAGAGCTGAGCGCTCTTGCTGTTTACAAGGCTTTTTTTCGGTTTTCACAAATTACAGTTGTAAACCGGAGAACTTGCACCACAGATACCACAAAATGGCCGTCTGGTCAATGTTATTAATATCTGCAAACTTGACTTTTTTTAAAGCGTTATAAGCAAAAATGTGTCTAATAGGCCTTTCTGTTGTTTCAAAATAGTTTATTATTTTTTTCTCTGTAATTTTTTTAATCACTTTAAAATAAATCTATATGTTGTGATATTATTGCCCAAAATATTACTAAATAATGTTTACAAATTATATGAAAATTGTTTTTGCTTATAACACTACCAAAATTCAACAATTCCTTTCAAACGTTTGGGGTCAGTAGGATTTTATTTTATTTTTTGTAAGAAATTTGTACTTTTATTAATCAAGGATAAATACATCAGAAGTAATATTTAAAATGTTACAAAAAATCTGTTTCAAATAAATGTTGTTCTTTTGAACTTTCTATTCATCAAAGAATCCTGAAAATCAATGTTTCGATGTTTCAACAGAACTGTTTTCAACATTTAATAAGAATGTGTATCTGAGCAGCAGCGGGTGCTGAGAATTCAGCTTTGAAATTACCGGAATAAGTTGCATGTTGATAGATATATTAAAATAGAAAAGGTTGGAAATTGTACAAAATTTCACAATATTATTGTATTTTTGATTAAATAAATGCAGCCTTGATTATCATACGAGGTTCCTCTAAAAACATTAAAACCCCAAACATTTGAATGGCTGTGAATATTTTATCTGAGCAAGAAATATGGCCTATTCTTGTAGTTTAATGAGAATCTATGCAAGCAATGCATATTTTTGAGCTCTTTGTTGCAAATGAAACGGATGCAGTTGGACAAATTACATTTGTTCTAAGCTCATGAGATCAAGCTGTGCTGCCAAACCAATCTTTTCAGTTTGCACAGTTTTTGGAACGCAACTACAGCCTTCACTGTTCACAACAATATTTTGCCACAAGGCAGTATGGTATCCAGCAAGTTGAATCGGTATTACTGCCTAGAATGCACCTGGCGGTGATCACCAGTACCAGATATCCTGTTTATGAGCTGCCTGAGCGGCATCAAAGCCTACTTCCTGTCTATAATCAGTATATGACCGCTAGAGGG